>NW_009258615.1:4298078-4320111 GCF_000687185.1 Egretta garzetta | reverse complement strand
CAACAAGGCCAAGTGCCGGGTCCTGCACTTTGGTCACAACAACCCCATGCAATGCTACAGGCTTGGGGAAGTGTGGCTGGAAAGCTGCATGGCAGAAAAGGACCTGGGGGTACTGGTTGACAGCTGGCTATGCATGAGCCAGCAGTGTGCCCAGGTGGCCAAGAAGGCCAATGACATCCTGGCTTGTATCAGGACTGGTGTGGCCAGCAGGAGTAGGGAAGTGATCGTGCTCCTGTACTTGGTGCTGGTGAGGCCACACCTTGAATACTGTGTTCAGTTTTGGGCCCCTCACTACAAGAAAGATGTGGCATTGCTGGAACATGTCCAGAGGAAAGCAACAAAGCTGGTGAGGGGTCTGGAGCACAAATCTTTCAAGGACCAGCTGAGGGAACTGGGGTTATTTAGTCTGGAGAAGAGGACCTGAGGGGAGACCTTATCACCCTCTACAACCACCTGAAAGGAGGCTGTAGCAAGGTGGGGGTTGGTCTCTTCTCTCTGGTAACGGGCAATAGGATGAGAAGAAATGGTCTGAAGTTGTGCCAGGGCAGGTTTAGGTGTACGTTACATCCACCAGTAATATCTCTTTCCATAATGCACGTATTGTGCATAGACATACATGTCTATGCATATATAAAATATATTTACATATATAGATATTATATACAAAATACCACAGTCCTCCAGGAAGAACAACATTGCACATATCATGTGGCACACTGTAGTCATGATATTGCTTTTCTGTTGCAAAGCAATAGGGACATGTATTTCAAATTAATGAGAATCATTAAATTAAATGTACATAATTATCTTGAGGTTTCCTAATTCGTATTGTTCTGCTCTAAGCTCCTTGGATGCCTGAAGAAAGGACTATAACTAAATGGAAGACTAGCCTCTTGACCATTCCCATGTTGCCCTCTTTCTCTATTATGAAAGTGTTACTCTTTTCTGCACCTGACTGATTCCATTCAGCCATTTTGAAATATATATAAAGCCTCAGCAAGAGCTGCTGGATGCCTTTGAGTGGTTTACTGAGTTGCTCTGCTCCCTTGAGTTTGAGCTGGGTTTGTGAAAGGTGTCTACCTGATCTACTAACTCATATTCTAATCAGGAAGACTCTAGACTCTTACATTAATCGTAAGTCAGAACTAAACAGCTTCCCAAAATCAAATTAAGGAGCAGTCTTATAAACCCAAAAAAAAAAGATAAAAGAAGAGAGACAAATTTCAGAGAAACTCTAGCTCCAAGGGGAAACAGCAAGCAAAAAAATACTGTATGTAAAACACATGCATAAAGAAAAAATATCCAAACTAAGCTACATGTGAAAAGGGAAAAAGACATTTTAAGCATATGGTGTTACTGCGTGCGTACAATAAAGAAAGTTTTAATGACAGTTTTTAGAGAGATTCTTGGTACTATAGTTCTAATAATAACAGTCATTAGGGTTGAAGCAGTGTCTCATAGTTCTTCATCTAGGTTTCTGGAAAAACACCAAAGCAACTTGACTTTGGCAGCTGGCCTAAAATATTAATGAAAGGGAGGTTTTGTTAAATGATATTATACTATATGGCTTCATCTTTTGGATTTATACTTTACAAAATCACGTTGTCTCTTAACATGATATGAAAGAAACTTGTTAGCATTGGCCAAGAAGTCTTTCCCCCATCTCCAACCTACTGAAAATCAATGCATTACAACTTGGTTGTAAACTGCTACAGCTTTGACAACTAGAGCAATACAGAACTGAAACAAGGGTTGTAAAAACCTTGATTGCTAATTTCTTATTTTCATAAGTTAATAACTTTTTAAGGAAAGAAATCATCATGATTTCATAAAAGTGGTATAAAAATAACCTACTTCTGTTCTCTATTTGTCTATTTTGAGCTTAGGCATGATAAAAATGGACACTCTCAGTGACACCATTAAAATGTAAATTAACTGAAACTTAAAACACTGAGGCTGCAAAAATATTCACTGTCTGCAATTGTGGAACCCTCTGATTGTGTTCTGGTATCACAATCCTCATTCTTAGAAAATCTTGAAATATTTTTGATATTTATGATAAGGGACGATTTGTTTTGACACTAACAACTTTGTTCCTTAAATAAAATAAAAATGAGTACTTCAAAACTGCTTACAGTAAGATTATAACATAATTCCTCTGAGATGATGATCACCAAACTTACAAGCAAGGTAGAATGGAAGTTTAACTATAAAATAATATCTTATTTTTTCCTTGTGTTAGTGGATTTTGTTTGTTTATTACAGTACTTCACCTGTTGGCATAGCAACAGATTTGAAATCCATTCCTGAGTATCTATGCATGAAAGAGAGCTATGACCTCTCTTCCACAGTGGTTCCCCTTTCCCCTGTGTATAAGAACTCTACTTTAGTTTTAGAAACTACTCCCCCTACATGTTGCATCAAAAAATGAGATTTTAAAAGTTTTTTTCCTTGTAAAGCACACCTGTGGGCTCATCCTTCCAGCTGCCTGACACAATCATCCAAATATGCCTACCTGTCTCTCCCAGCCTGCCAGCTAAGGCAGTGTATGCATGCTGGGATTTTCATCTGAGTAACAGAGCAGCCTAACCCTTTTGTGACTCAGCCAAAGGTGAAGTACATGTTCTTCATCTAAGGTTTGTTTTGCTTTCAAAAATACATAGCACAGAAATGTTTCTTTTCTGTGTTCTTGCTTAAAGCCATGCAAAAATATACTGGGTGGCACAAGACTGACAAGAAGATTATAACTTTGAGCTGTCAAACAGTACCACCGTTACAACCCTGTGTAGTTTTTGTTAATTCTGCTACATTGGCTATTAGACTTCAACCCTTTATTCTGCAGACAACACTGAGACAAGTGAGACAGAATGGGAATAGGGATCAGGGAGGGACTGCAGAGTTGGAACAATTTTTTTTCTGTTCTTAAGAGGTTCTAGACATAAAGCCTGTTTTTTCAAACGTGAATGACTGAAGTGTGTAACCTAAAAATAGTTGACATCAAGAAAAAGGAAGCACATCCATAACAAGTACATCAGTCCACACCCAAGAAAGTTTGCAGTACAGTGAAGCACTAAGGTGTCTTGCTGAAAATAAGAGACAATACAATCTCTTTACCTGTTATTTTGTGTCCTTCTCATTAATAAACAATGCTTTCTTAGTAAAACTAATAACAGGCTTCCTGAGTCATGCAAACATACTGTAGTTGCTGCAGAGCTTCCAAAAAGCCCAAGATATTTTCTAAAATAATTCTACTTTCATATTAAGTACCTATTTCTCACAAACAGAATATGGTAGCATGGATTGTTTCCCACCAGTGAACTGCTGGTTTTTTATTGGAGCAAAGGGTTAGAAACAGATGAAAGTAGTTTTGCAACAGAAAGTACAAAGTTCAGTTTATTATGTTGCTTTCTTAAGTGTAGGATAACTCTGAAATTAAGTCTCTACGTAAATCTTGGGAGTATTTGAGGCATTCTGATGGACTTATA
This sequence comes from Egretta garzetta, assembly GCF_000687185.1. Lineage (NCBI taxonomy): Eukaryota > Metazoa > Chordata > Aves > Pelecaniformes > Ardeidae > Egretta > Egretta garzetta. Next base: position 4,316,626 of record NW_009258615.1, on the reverse strand, counting down.
TAACTGCTTTGGAAGCCTCCTTGAAGTCATTGTAACATTTACATAAAAACCTAATTGCCATTTTCAGAAGTGAGAGGAAGCTGATTAGGAATGTACACTGAAATAATATCAATACAATCCTGAGACAAAGATTTTTTTAAAAGGTATTTAGGTACTTCATGGTATTTTCAGAAGCAGCCAGACAGCCAACACATCTGTGTTCAGGAAAATCTCACTAGCTATTTACTATGTCAGAATCATTGCTCACATCTGGTGCAAATCTTTCTTTGCTTTCTGATTCCTGTGATTCTCTACATCAATGCACTTCTTTGGAAACCTCAGTCACTGTACAGGTCAGTCCTTGAGATTAAGTTGAGACTAACCTAAATCTAGATGTTTCCAGAAGCAAAGTCTAAACACGGGTTAGAAAAGGAGAAAAGCAATTTTAGTGTTCCTGTAAAAAGAGGTTTTAAATTAGGTTTTCTGTTCAGTTTCAAAGCATTGAACAAGTTCATGGTTTTATTATATCTGCTACAATTAAAATTATTTTCATATTTTTAAGGCTCCAGCAAATTAAATGCTATAATAAATTTGCCTTTAGTATTACTCCATGAGTTTCCTATCAGCTATTTTGCATTTCTTGTTTTATAAAATGTAGTGATGGGTGTCTTGCCTGACTCTATACCTATATATAGGCATTTACACATTAACAAAAATTTGCCCCTGTGAACTCCACCACTTGCACACATAAAAATTACATACACTGAAATTTTTGTGCCACTATCTGCATGTGGTATGAAAATATGATTACATATTGAACATGAAATCTACATGGTCAATAATCTACATGAAATCTAATATGATTACATATTAGACCAGACTTTGCTTTTATGTCTTAATCATAAACATTAAATATATTAACACGGTACTTTTCTCCTCTCTATTGCTCAACTTTATTTTGTGTCAGTGATAGGGAGTCTTTAAAGTTTGGTAATATTTACAGTGAAAGTGATGATATCTCTGTACCTGAAACACTAAACTGGACAGTCTTCCAATGAACTACAGTAGAGGAAGCCTCAGAAGACAGATGTGCAGTCACTTAGAAAAGAGTGAGCCTTACTGAATAATCAGGGTTTGCAACAACCTCTTTCTGCATAGATTTCCCTTCCAGAAAACAGTCCAGTTTTGTTCATCTTTAATTTACAGATTTAATGAAAATAATAGTCAAGTCAATATGGACATTCATTAAATGGCCAAGTTCTATATGCCTATTGCATACTTGATAATATGTTAAAATACTCTCTTGAAAATGTTCCCAGGGTTTCATTCTTCAGTATTTATTGCACAGGGTCGTCATCTTACCCCTTTTCATTGAATCAAAGCAAAAAAACCTCTAACCCTCCAATAAGACAAGAAAAACCCTGTGTGGAAATGCTCATTTCTGCTGTTCTCAGGTAGTTTCCTTTTTTTTAAAATAAAGGGTAGCAAAATTCCTAATTTACAGAAAGATAATTCAGGTAACAGCCTTTGCATGAGCTCCCATATAAGCTAGCCAAATTTTGTTGTGAAATTGAACTCTTTGTGGAATGAATTTCTGGTGAATACTCATTGAATACTCATTCAACAAAAGCTGATTTTGGAGCATGATCAATTCTGTAATATTTTTTGATTGATGATAAATGTATAAATGTATGATTATCTTTGAAAATTGCCCTGAGGAATTCAAAACAAGACACCTTCTTAAGACACTCTTAGTTATGGACAATGTGTCAAACAGACTAACTCTCATTTGAGGGAAATGTGGAAGCAACCAATCGATATCTCTCCAACGATCTTGTTCTAGACATAGATTTGTAGCAAATTTATTATACAGTTTTGATTAAAATTTTTCTCCTGAAGCAATATTGTTCAGGTAAACATAGTTTCCACCATAATATTTCCCTTTGAATTGCAAGAATGGAAAGAAGAACTTCAAGTGCTGGCTGTATATACATGTTTATTGTATTAAAGCCTAGTTGGTCAACAGCTGTGCTCTGCTGTACTGCCATATGAAATGACCCTTACTTTCATTCCACCCTAAGATTCCTTCTAATGGAGAAGAGTGATTTGAATTCTGAGGTCATATAAAAGCTATCAATTACTTACGGAAATCCCACTAGTGCCAGAGAAGAAAGAAGAATGAAATGCTTGAGAAATTATATTCCATAGAGCTATAGATTATGCTATAGAGGTTGCTCTTAAAAGTTTTCCATATGCCTTAGGTATTTAAATTAATTACTCTATTTGCAATATTTCCCAGGAATTCCCTATTGTATATGAATAGTCAGGTTAGGTAAAATTCTTGACAAATTTGAAGACAACCACTGCACAAGGCCAGCAGTTGAAAATAATTGAATTCTCACATGATATTTGGTTAAAGGTAATCTATTTTCCCATATTATACTCACACAAAGAATGCTTCCATTTTGGGTAAGTATGCTGTGATCATGAAGTCACAGCCTGTAGAACATATGAATTACCCTTAAACAGTCTACTACTGACCAAGGCACTTCTATAGAACCATAGTAGGGTTAAAAATAGGCAGTTGTGCAGTCCCTTCTCAAGCTAAACTTCTAGGCAAATGTGTAACTTCACCCCATTTAGGCCTATAGGTTTAGCAGCATATACCTTACAAATCTAATAAAAACACACTGACTAATGCATGATGGCATATACTAATATGCTAACAGAATAGAACATTCAGTTTGACATCTTAACTTCACTCCATTCTAAATACTGTTATACAACTTTAAAGAGTGTGTCTGTTGCACTAAAATAAAAGCTTAAGTTCTTAAAGCAGTAGCATAATAGCACATTAAGTGCTATTTCGTGAGCAGAGCTGCAATTTAAAGTGGTGTATCTGCATTTGCATTTGAAATTTGCACACATCTTTGCAGTCACACCAGAAGTTAGGTAAAGCATTCTAGCTCATTCATGGAGAAGGACCTTGGTTATTGCTGCCTTCTGTGTGCAGAAGTCTCTGCTTTTATTCTGATTTTCCTTTATCGAACAGTATTCCATGCCATGACAGTCATCAGTCTGTGCTGTTTATCTTTGATCTCACTCCTGTGTATTGATATGCAGGAACACAGCCAACAATTCAGAATTTCCACTCCTTCTCACCACTGTTAAAAAGTTCCTTGCAGGTGGAAATTTTCATTTACACCTTAGGATCCCTCTGGAAATTTTTTTCTCCCCCTGCATAATTTGAGATATAACAAAAACTTAGTATTCTTTCTCCAAACACAGAATAAATAAATACATAGTTATTATGATGGTTTTTACATTATCTTCTGGTTAGCTCAAAAAACATCCAAGCTAATAAAAATGCCTTAAAAATTTCTGTATGGTGATAAGCAGATGGATCATGTTTTCCATCCAAGATGTGTTTTCAATATGACAAGTTGCTTTCATTCATTTTCTTTTTGTTTGGCCTGAGCTGGAGTATGGAAAGTAAAAATGATGGCTTCATTTTGGAATAATTTTTTTCTCAATACTGAGTCAAAACTTACAGACTTTAGGCAAGCCCATTCATCTACTAGAATCAGAAGGACTTCTGCTTTCATATGAAACAAATAATTGGTTCTTATTGCGTGATTTGAATAACAAAACAGTGTTAAAAGAAATTTATTTTCAAACAGTATAGCTGGCTTTGTCTTGCTGTCATTTTGTTACAGTATCCTCTGTGCTGTACTTCAGAAGCCTAACAAGCTTTTCTGTCTCATGTTGCTCTCTATATATTCAAAAATATATAGGAACAGGAATGTTCCAGTAAGAATTTAGAGGTCTTTTCCTGCTTACACTCAAACTAGCTTCATTCTACAGATAAGGAAACACTGGAGGTAAGATTTGTCAGGGTTCGCTAAAGGAATTGGTAAATGAGTCCAGATTCAAACTGTAGTGCTGTTAGATGTTCCTTTAGTAAGTTAGAGGACTTAATTAGTAAGGTATGCAAATAATAAACAAGGTATCTGTTCACTTCTGATAAATTAATACAAAATGTTTTGATAGTGAGTAATCCAGGTGAAAAGTAATATTTCAGAGGGAAAAAAAAAAGCAATAATTTTGGTGATTTGGGTATTACTGTTCTGGAGATGTAATTTCCTGCTGTCTTTAGACCTGAAAATTACTTGTCATTCCAATACCTATTACTGACACATCTGACATAAATGGAAATTTTACTGCATCCTCTGTTAATGTGTTACTGTATATGTGACTTCGTGGGTTGTTAAACTTTTACACCTATTCCAGAATTCAATTTCTTCAAAAATACATGATGATGCACAATTATAATGACGTTCTCAGTTTGAATCAGCATGTTGCAGGCAGTTACAGCAACACATTGCCTGTCACTGGAGCTGAGTTGAGATATCTATGCTTCTTTTTATTATTACTATGTAAAATGCCTAAACCAGCATTTGAGCACTGAAACCAAAGGGTTTTATTAGCTCCCTTTTCAGAGGCAGTCCTATACAAGTTAAAGCTAAGAAAAAAAATAAATCTGCATGCATATATTTAAAAAAAAAACCAGATGTTGCTAGTCTTGGGGCCTGTAAGATTAGTATGAAGATAACAAGTTTCACTGAATGTCTTTCATGCTGTTGAAACAATAATGCCCATATTTTTACTAGCTGTATTAACTGTTAGAGAATTTATTCCTATAGCAAGAAGCTGTTTAAAAGAAAATTTCTCCTTTCATATTGAGCTTATGGCTTATTACCCAATTATTTTTTAACTCACAGAAGGTAATTGGATATGATGGTAACGAAGATTTTTCTTGCCTGGATAGTGGATTTATGCCCATGGACTTAGCTTATACTGTATGTTTCTGTGGCACAGAGGCATATCTTAAACAAATGCTGAATCTGCTCTTAGCATCAAATAAGTTTTCAAAGAGTTCGGATTGCCTTCTCTGAACTGACTAGAAAGTGTAGTGTGGATCTCTGGCTTGGTAATTGATGGACACTATTAGGTCTTCCCTTCAGGAGGCTACATCAAAAATTCCCCCTCAAGCAGTAGTCTGACACCTGTGCTTTTATGTTTGACAATCTTGCTAAACAACAAATAACAAATTTCATGCTATGTCTTAAGATCTGTTGTCTGTCTCATACATTTTTGAAATGCTGGCAGTCTTTTGGAGGTGGAGTTACTTTGAGCTAGAGTTCCTTCTGATTTTTTTAAAGTATTTCTCAAGGTCATGAATCCAGCTACCTGATGATGGACAGGTTGCTCCAGAAGGTTATTTTGGTAAAGTTACTTGTTTGTCATCAATTCCGTTCAAGAAATATGTTATCATTATATTTGTTAGTGATTAGTGAAATAGCCATCTGCCACCAAAGATGTAGTTGAATTACGAAATGTTTGGCAAAAGCTGGGTATTGGAAGAAGGCTAATTAATAGATGAGTGTCATCAACTGGTTGGAAGCAGCTGAAGGACCAGGAGACATTTCCTGAGCAAGGAAATGCGTGCGTTATTTGCTACTTGGTTAAAAAGCTCGGAATTTATACTAACCACTTTACTGCACTTTGACGTTCAGAGAATGATATTAACAAATAGACTTCTTTTCAACCACTGCGTTTTTGGCATTGTCTAGTCTAGACTATTTTCCCTGTGATTTTCAGGTTTGGTGACTTTAGTCTAATGAGAGTACTATGGCAGATGATGCTCCACGTTTCCTCTGTTGTAATCATGACATGAAAGTCTACTGAGAACAGGTCTCTCTGAATGTGAGTAAAAAAAAGCCAACCAAGCAAAACCCAAACTTCCATCATATTCGATCACTTACTGTCACTGGAAGAGTTTCATAGCTATCTGTCAGCTATTGTAAAAAGCCCAGTAATACCAAGGGTCTTACTTCCATGTGAAGACTGTACGTAGTTAATCATAAGAACTTTAGAACAACAGTAATACACAACAAAGGCTATAGAATAAAACATCTGGAACTCATGATAATGCCAATTTATAAAATATTGCTTCCATCGTATATCATATCATATCACATGTACAAAGTCCATATAGTCTTCCAATTATTTATGACAGAAAGTTGCTGTTTTGAATTATAAATCCTAACATAGGAATTAACTACTTAAATTGTTGTCTCTCTTGTTAGGTGTCTAAGTTAAGTAGACATTCCCTCATACCCATGAATTCTTAGTTTTCCTCTGAACATTTTAATACTTGTTTTCTAATGCTTTAGTAATCGTAATGCAAGAAATGGTAGTCTGAGCTCTATATGATGCAGTATGGTGCCATGTAGAAAGACTTGCAATAGCCTTATTGTTACCTGAGGTATCAGTGGCAGGGTAGGCACCATAGAGTTTAAGTTACGCTTTGAAGTAGTCTTTTAATTTTAAAAGGTATGGTGCTATATAGCTAACATGAGGTCTTTTCTTCTGCTGGTTTGCTGATCATCTTTGTCAATACATCAGGATCCATGTGGCCAGACAGCCTTTTTATCTTTGCCAGTCAGTCAGTGCCACACGAGAATGAAGACTTGATAAATCCTGGCAGCTGAAGCTAGGCTCGTGAGCCTGATTGCTGGTTTACCACAAACTTGCCAGAGTTTCAGGGCTATTACACAGGTTGCTTTTGTTTATTAAAATTGTTTCCTAGCTAAATTTATGTCCTACTTGCTCAATTCTGTTGCCTGTTGCTTGTCCTGTTCTCTCCATCTAATCTTTGCTTTTCTAGACTTTGGCACCATTCCTGGCAATATTTGCTGCATAGACCTTTGACTGTGGAATCAATTTCTTCCCCATTTCGTGACCTTACTTGCCCTGGCTATGGTAGCAACTTACCATCTCCATTTCTGATTCCATTTTGTCTGACAGTTTGTGCCCTAATAGTATTAAATGTGTACATATGCCATTTAAAAAGTAATTTATTCTGTAAACTGTCCTTCTGTTTCTCCTGTTAAAGTAGGATCGAGAAGGTGAAATGATCTGACAGAGTTTAAAGAATGCAAACCTGTAATTTAATTTCTGATCCAACAGTTGAGTCACAACCCCTCTCCATTAAAAAAAAAAAAGTCATATGCAGTGGGTACTTTAGGTCGGGTCATCCCTAATGAGTGAGTGACAGTATTTCCTTTATATAGTTGTCACTCCTAAAACAGGCTTTGTTGGGTGGTATTCAGAACAAGCCCAAAAGTCTGCTTTATGGAGAAATAATTACTTTTGCAAGAGATTGGTTGTTACTTTTGTGACAGAACTGAGGTACCTGATGTGACAAGGCAGTGTGGTGACTAATCATGTGCCTTCAGGCTCATATGAAAAAGGAATAACATGGAAGTTAACAATGTTAACTCTTATGCTAATAAGCCAATTAGTGTTTTCACTATACGCTGCAGTAGCTCTAGCTGCATGGGTCAAGTCCTGCTAAGGACCACTTGATATAAGCTAGGAAAAAGTTATGCATACTCCTTCTTGACCCTCACTTTCTGGTTTATTTGTTGGTTCCCCTGAACGTAAAGAATGTGAAAGGCCTGAAATGGTCTCCAAAGTGTTTTAACCTTAGTGGGAGGGAAGTGCAACAGAAGTGAACTGTCTTTGTGGTCTGCTTTTGTTGCTGACATATCTCACAGCCAGACTGAAGCTGAAAGTAGGGATTCCCTTTCCATGTTAGCTTCCCTTTAAAGCTAGGAATAGTAGGGTGTGGAAATGTTAGAAAGTTGTCGGTGGCTGAGGTTGTCTATCTTTGAGCCACCTGTTCAAAGTGACAAAGAATTAATTTTTATTGAATAATTTTTATTGGTTAGTTATATTGTTCACATAATCTATTTTATCCTTCAAATGTGCTTTCAGGAATTGGAAAATTGCTGTAGTCCCTTTGTAGCTCTGGTTTCCTATGGTTTCCTGGCTTCCTGCCCCTTGCTCCTACCAGGGTCTGTGTCACCTCTGGGAAATATTGTCATGAATCCTTTGGATTTCTTGAGTTTAGACGTACCTTTATCTTACTGGAACTAGCCTAGGCTGATAATACTTGGTCACTCAGCTGACTCTGTGAATCATTAACTGTACAACTCTGCCTCTATGATAATTAAATAGGAATTCTATTGCAGAAAGGGGAGGAAAATAGAAGAGGTAAGCAAACAAACAAATAAAATCCACCAAAGCAAACACATTGCTGTGCAGTCTCCCTCCCCCCAACCCCAATATTCTCATGTAGGAACATGAAGAGGTATTTATTCTGTGTGAATGTTGTAAAGACAGACCTCATATGAAGTGGCATGAATCTTAGACAATCAAGCCCTGGTATTTCTAAGAGCAAAGAAGGCCTAAGAATTAAAACTGTCAATTTAGGATCAAGTTTGATTCTTATGTCAAAAGAGCAGTGAATCTGGAGTTGGGGGAGCTGATCTAAATCATCTAACTGATAGAGAATGGTGCCTATGAATCTTCTTTTTAGTGACCCCCAAAAATGAGAAGCAGTGAGGGAAATCTACCTTTATTGGATCTTCTAAGCTAACTCTTGGCAATAAATCCATTTTCTTCAGCACCGCCTGTATCTGTACCTTGTACATGCAATTCAGTGAGCTCAACATTGTGTGAACAATAAACTAGGATGCCCTTGCATATTAATCTAGCCTACAACCTGGTAATTTCTTCTTTTTTCCATTTCTTTTGAAAATATAAACATTCATAGGTGCTAACAAACCATATCTCTCAAATCTCAAAAGCAGCAAGCAGTGCCACATTTAGTATTCTCATGAACTGTATCATACAGGTCATGACTCTTTCTTCTTACAGGCACATCTTTGAGATTCAGATCAATTTTATCTTTAACTTATTTAAAAAAGAAGGTTTCTATCTGTTACAGTTGTTGAGAAGAGCATGAAAGTGTGAAAATGTTATTTCTGTGTACGCTAAGGATGTGTCAGTGGAAACAAAAATGAGTTTCAGGCTTACAGTATTCCAGATAATACCATACTTTGTTGATGGGAAGGAGGAATTAACCTCGTGGTTTTGGATGGTCAGAATGGCAATACTTAGTACTAAGCTTTTAATACACAGTATTCATTATTTCACATTCAGCACTAGTTTATTAATGAGCACATTGGAGCAGGAATTGCATAATTGAGAATTTACCTTTTTATTCTTAAGATCTTAATACTCTTCTGAAAGATGTAAAAATAAAATATATATATAATCTTTGAAAGGCAGAAAGGGTAATTGGAATAAGGATTTGATGCAATAGGGTAAGCAAAGAGATGTTAACCTGGAATATATATATGATGGAGGAGTAAAGTGTTTAAAACTAGAAGACTAAGACTGGAAGACAGCTTCATAACAAAAATAATTTATAGTTATTCACTACAGTGTCCTGTCATGATAATGACTTCAGGTCTGGAACACAGAGACCCACAATCTTAAGTTAAATTTCACTGTGCTGATATATTTTTTTTTTTATTATGGAAACAAAAATAAGTATCTACTATCATTGAACTGACTTGATCTGCAGCAGTTAGAATTCTACAGTAAAGGAGCAAAGTAATTAAGAGAGAGAATTCTGGCTTTTAGCCTAGTCTAGTGGATCAAATTGGGAGGATGGGAAAGCTCATGACAGCAGTTAAGAGACCAAAGCCTGCCTTATAGATTTAATAATAAATAAAAATATGATCAGTGACACTACTTTATACTCTACTTCAGTCATTAATTAATCAAGTTATGTGCACATATGGGAGGCTGTTGAAAAAAATAAGCAAGCAGGTTCTGCTTCAACATGCAGACAACTCACAGCTTTGTATCTGTGTTTCCAACTCCTGATGAAAGAAGATTACATTGTTCTCTTTCTGTGGGAGCTGTAGCACAAATAAATGCAATTTGGCTGAAAATCAAGATGACATTGGGCCAGACAACTGGTGAAACAACAAGACAGTAAGGTAGATATATTCCTGCACCTCTTTGCCATAGCTGACTTAGGTCATTGGCTGTAAGGTTGACCTTAGCAGCTTCTTGAACATGAAGCTGCAAGTGTACCTTTTGTCTGATGCTCAGAGACTCAGATTATTTTTCGGATGTAAAGCTTTCATTGACCATATGATGAATTCAGTGTGAATCAACTTCTAAAATCCCTCCAGAAACTAAAGCTTGTTAGTTTGGTGGCCTGCTTCTTCACACAGTTGTCTTTTCCTATAGGCATATTAAGCATATGCTGCTTCTGTGAAAGACACTATTTATTTCCAAGCTTTCAGTAATATCCAATGGAATAATGTCATTACTAACCATGAAAGTTCTAGCCTGACCTTCCTGAATCTCTTAAATATTTTTATCTGAGATCACTGAAGACACCTGACCCTACTTTGGCTGTGACTGGTGAAAAGTAAGAGACTGGTAGGTTAGGTTTTATGTGGAAGGAAAGCTGATGTGATTAATTTTTGTCCTTAATCAAGTATTTCAGTTCTCAGAACAAACTGTGATACTCCCACCAACCAATGTAAAAAGACAGGCATAGACAAGACATTTATACTGTGATTATTCAAAAAATTCTATTTGAATTTCATTATTACTATATCCTTTTTTATAATTCCTTGCTTGTTTGCTGAGCTGCCAAACATGGATGTTCCTGCAGTGAATGAATTAAAAATCTGGATTTATTTTAGTCAACAAATGACATTGTACTAGACTTAGCACTCTTGTTTGAAGTGAAGCTTGTATTCTTATGGATGGACAGGGTAAAGTTTGGCCCAAGAGATGATAAGACTGTGTCACTTAGATGTGGCAAGACAATATGTGGAAAACTTGGAGTAAGAATTAAAATTAGTTGATGCAGAAAATTCGAGATAGAATTGAAGCAAGAGAGCTCATCTTCAAGGGCTTCAGAGAAGAGATTTCCATGACAACAGAATACTTAGGTATGCAAATCAAGAAACAAAGCGTCTTAAAAAATAATCAGGAAATACACCTCTGTTTCATAGAATAAAACCTGAACAGTTCAGGAGCACTAGTTCTGTAGGAGAAATGGGGATGGGGAGCTGAGAAAATAGGGCCATTGCTGACCACATTCCCTTCTCACTTAAATCAGTACCATTCTTTTAATCATACAACCATAAAGATATATATGGACAGAAGATACCTCAAGACCTGTAGTAATGCTGTGCTGTGACAGGATCAAAAGCTCTAGACTGTCTTCAGCAGGTCATCTATACAGCAGCTAAACCAAACTCTTTAATGATGGAGATTCCACTAACTTCTTCATAAAATTGTTCTAATATTTGACCACCTTAGGAGTTAGAAATTTTCCCCTAAATTTAACTACTACTTTGCTGCAACCTAAGACCCTTTATCCTGTGGCACTCCGCCTTTGCCATGGATGAACAATTGATTCCTGTCTTCCTTGTAGCCACCATTTAAATATGAAAGACTGTTATCATGTCCTGTATGTTTTCAGGATATTATATAAAGGGATTAATGTTTATTGTAGAGGCTCTTGTTATTATACATACTATATTACGTAATCTCTGCAGTAAGTATTGTAGCCCTTTTCCTGTGACCCATGCAGTACAATGAATTTGGTATTATGTTCAAGAGCTTTACTTGTTAAGGAAAGGAAAACATATATATGATTTATGATCATAGAGCTCTCCGTTATCGTAGACACCATATCACATAATTCACAGACTTATCAAGCTCTGCCTTAAAACATTTATTTTGCCTTTCCTTCCATTCATTTTGGAAGGGCATCCCAGTATTTGAATTCTTTAATGCTTAGCAACTTTTGTTTAATATGCAACCTAAATTTATAGATTATACCATTTGTTCTGGTGCCAGCATTGACCTTTAGCTGAAACAGATTTTTTCTCTTTCACTGCTTTTTACCTGTCTGATGTATTTATATAGCAACCATATTCCCTCTTGGACTTTTTTATAGGAGGATGAACAAGCTCTTTTAGTCTCCCCATATAGACTGGGCTCATACAAAAAAGAGTATTGTTGCCATCGAAAAGAGAATTTGGCCTCATGACTCTATTTAGATACACTAACAAAAGATGACATTACTGTCTTTCCATATTTCCATAAATGAATCATTAGTGCCATAAATCTAGTAATCTTATTCCCCAGAGGAAATATTGTAGGAACCAAAATGCTTTAAAACATTCTGAAATTTGTTAACTTTGTATTATTAATGGTTATTTGATATTCAATGAACTGGCTTTTGAGCTAGCTAGGAGTCCTTAGACTTCCATTCTTAAAACCCTATCATCTGGTAACTCTGTGGATGTGGATTTAAAAATGGAAAATATGAAGCACTGCATTCAGTTACATCCTGTCATTGGCTGTACAGAGCACTACTGCTCTCTGATCTCCACTAGCTGAACATAAAAGCCACTATCCTTTCTGCTGTTACTCAGTTTTTCATGAGAAATGATGTGTGAGGTAAATAGGAAAGGGAAAAGGAAATGGAGGGAAGGGAGACAGAGAAGCAGAGTGGGAGAACGGTTTACTGGAGCAGGGTGCAGAATTACCTGATGAGAATGGAGGACGAAAAGCAATGGGAAGCCAACATACAGCTGAGTGTAAAACTGCCAGCAGAAGTGTTGAGAAGTCGTGCTGCCATAAACTGGCTCAGTCTGGGCACTGTCCTACACCAGGGTCAGCTCAGGGGGGTTTTGTTGCTGTTTTTTGTTGAGGTTTTTCTTTCTTCTGTCTCTTCCGAGCATAGTACAGATCACTATGAGCAGGTATTTCACATAAGATCTTAAAGCCTGTAATCTATTTTGTATAAAAACCCTACAGATTTGTTCCACCAAGAACACAGATTAACTACAGTATAATTAGCCAAAATTTTTCTTTAATCTACTCCTGTCTAATGCACTGTTTTTCAGCTGTGTGTCCTCTGAATTTGGCTACATTTCAGCAGCAGGTGAATGTGCTCCCAGTATGCTTTTATTTTTAAAATGTTTTGTGATCTGCCAGGCTAAGAATGAGGTGCTTAAAAACTACAGTGCTATTATTTTACATGAAGTTTCTGTAAATATGAAACCATATATTGACTCAGGTTTACTAATGAAATAACTTCAGTGACAGTCTAATAATGACAACAAACAATCTGACAGCAGTTTAGATTAAATTATACAGATTGTGCCAAGGAAGTCTCTAAGCAGCACTTCAAAGTTGTCTTGAATATTACATGTGTTTTTTTAAAATATGACCTTGCATTAGTTTGTAATGATGTTCTTCTGAAATATCTGCAGTGTGGCTATTATAAATCATGAATCATGGTTAAAATGAGATATAAAGCCAGAAGACTCTCACAAATCAAAACTCAAATGTCTAAATACTGCCACTCAACAACAAAGCCACTCCAGTCACCTGCAGCACAGTGAAGTGAAGCCAACACACACAGATGCAACAGCAGAAAAAAAAAGCTGGATTTTAGGTCTGAAGGAACTAAGTACTTATTTCCCATTGACACTGAGTGAAGGGTGGGCTCCTGCTTCCCTGACTGTTGTTTTAAAAGCCTCAACAAAGAAGCCAATCCATATCTTGACCGATTTACGTCTGGAGACAAGATTAAAATTGGAAGGTTGTTAAATAATTGTTTTCTCTTCTCTTTTTGGTTACTGCATATAAATTCTGACTTGATTACTCATTTAAATGAGTCAAATTGCTTCTGACCCCTAGAGAACTTATTACAAAATGTTAATTTAAAAAAACAAATTGAGTTTCAAGGAAAGTATGCTCTCACCCTTTCCTCTCACCTTTTTAGTAACAAGATATAGTAATACTAACAGCCAATTTTTGCCAAATTCTAGGTCTGGCCTTCATTGTTTCTTGCTATTTATTTCTGTGCAAGGATAAGGATACACAGTGCACAGTGTTCTTTTGAAGAAGTGTCATGGTTAAGGTTTAACAGGCACAAAAGTCAGAATATTCAAGATTACTCTCTCTGAAAGCACTGATACTCTAGAAGTTTGTGTGCTAACAGGAAATCTTGAATATTGAAACTCCGCTGTTTCAGGGAGATGTAGATTGTTGTGGTCTGTAAGACCTTTCCTACATCTAAAATCTCATTTTGTGTTTTGAATTTTCCCATATCCACCCTGTGGTTGGTCAGCCCCAGCTGGCAGCCAAGCACCCACACACCTGCTTGCTCCCACCCCACTGCGGGTGTAAGCAAGCAGGAGAAAATGGGAAGAAGAAGAGGGTGAAAACTTGGGTGTCATAATAAAGACAGAAGAGTCACTCAGCAGTTACTGTCATGGGCAAAACAGACTTGGAGAGTTTAATGTAATTTATTGACAATCAACATAAATATTTAATTACTGACTTGGGCATTGGGAAATAAGGAAGAAAAACATTTAAACACTTAAGGAAAGCATATTTTCTCCCCCTTTTCCAGGCTCAAATTAACTCCAGACACTTCTTTCCCCTCCTTGTTCACACTGCAGGTTACACTCAGTGAGATGATGGCCAGTGCATTGGGGTCAGTGCATAGTGGTTTCTCTCTAACACTCCTTGTTTCTCACTCTGTTCTAGAGCTGCTCCTCCATTCTTACTTGTTTCCTCTGTTCTGACATGGGCTTATCCATGGGCCAGAGTCCTTTTGTGGTGCACGTCCTCCAGCATGGGTTCTCCATGGGCCTCAGTCCCTTTGGGAGCGTACATGCTCCGTCACGTAGCACATCCCTCTCGTCTGACCTTGGCATTCCCTTTCTCCTTCTCCCCTCCTCATCGTTTTGTGCCCTTCCTTAAATATGTTTTCCCCGAGGTGCCATCAAGTTGGCTGATGAGCTCAGCCATGCCATACAGTGGGTTTGCTGCAGAGCCATCCGGAACCAACTGTCTGGCCCAAGGCAACCCCAGCCTCTCCTCAGAGGCCACCGTGCAGCCCCTGACTGCCCCAACACCACCTTCTCACTGACACCCAGTGTGCACCCTGCAACAGGGGGTCAGAGGACTCTCAAAGGTGTAGGAGACTTCTCATTTGGATCAAGTACTTTTATCACAGACACTAAATATTTGGGTACAGCCAAATTACAGTTAATGTTTTGCCATTTAGAGCACACATAAAATGTTTTTGTGATATATTCTTGCACAGTATGACAGTGTACATTTTGTGATACAT
Organism: Egretta garzetta; assembly: GCF_000687185.1. Classification (NCBI taxonomy): domain Eukaryota; kingdom Metazoa; phylum Chordata; class Aves; order Pelecaniformes; family Ardeidae; genus Egretta; species Egretta garzetta. Next base: position 4,301,541 of record NW_009258615.1, on the reverse strand, counting down.
TCTTACACAGTATGATTTAAAAATAAAATACACTTCTGAGAACAAAAATACTCTTAGAAATATATTGTAGCATGAAGAACAGTTTCTTTCTCATGCCTAAATAAAAAATAGCAAAATGGAATTTTATTACTTTTTAGAGGAGGAAAAATATTTGTCCTAGAAGTAAGTAACAGACTGATTTTTCCGTTTTTTTTTCCCTTGTGACAAACATTATAAGTGACATCCAGTATAAGCTTAATGACAAATTCTTCTGGGAATCAAGAAAGCTCCCACCTGGAGGGCCATTCTCCAGCAGAGGAAGCACTGCAAAAATAAATGGCTTCTCTGGAGGCCTAGAAAGTAACATGGACATGCTGAATCATTTGGGCTTATATTTGTTCTATTCAACTGCTTAATTATAAATTATTCAGTTCCTTAGTGCAAATACAATTTGGGTAGCTGAACTACTGTGGGGGGGAGCAGAAGAGACTGAAAGGCCTGTGTCTCTGGGTATTGCCATACACTTTCTGAGTCTGGGCTTTTTCTCATCTACACAAATAGCCAGAAAAAAATCAGGTCCTCCCCCCCTCTAGTGCTACCACTTAGAAATCATGATGAATGTTTTCTATTCACCAAAGATGATTGGATCTTCTCTTTTGGATGAAAATGCCTCCTTGATCGTTAGACTAGCTTCACGATTTAACAGTTAATTTTATATACTATATATTTTAAACAGCTGTGGAAATCTGAGCTTGTTTTGGACACACTGAATTACAACTATGTTAAATCTTTCCAATTAGTTTACATTTGAGGCCAACAGAAATATGCTGATTCAGGCTCTAATTAAAGAAATCAGATGGAAACTACATCAACTATTTCAAGAAGAAGAAATTAAAATTTTGTCACAGGTGACTGGAAGAAATCTTCAGTCATACATGTACCTTTTAAATATACACTCAAAGTGTTAATCAGCATTTAGCTCCAAAATAAATATTTGAAATAAATGAGGAAGAAAGGAAGGAGTTATATATTTTGAAAAGTAGAAACTAGAATGAAACTCTATATTCATAGAAATATAATTATACGTTGAAATGTAATTATATAGAAGGGATGAAATCACAGTTGATGTCAATTTTTTCTGAATGTTATATAGAGCAGATACATGGGCTTGACATGCTAATTGGAGGAAACTGAATCAGGTTTGGTGAACAATAAAGAATTTGCCCTTTAAAGCAAATTTGGACACACCCCCCATTCTGACATAAGTTTTGCTTTACATAGAGCATCAAAATTACACATATTTAATCTTTATGTTTGTCAATTACTGCCAATAATTGTCATAACCTAGAGTTAGATAAAGTTAATGGCTGAAAATCTGCACAGTTCTATTATTGCTATAGTTCTTATGAAGTCAGAAAATTATATACATCCATATTAACTGAGGATTTTTCCAGGGTTTTTTAAATAGGCTTTCATTTTATGAACTGCACCCCTAATTTGTCAGTAAATGGTAAACAATATGCTAATGTAGGTATCTACAAGGCAAGAGAAAATGAATAGATCTAAACAGCCAAGGAGATGGGAAAGTTCAAAAGGAAGTTTGGGAAAGTCTATGGCTTTTTCCAAGACAAGTATTTAAATCCTGAGAGAGGAAAAAGGAAAGAGTATGCAGAGGGAACTGATCAAATTATGTCAAGCAAGGCCCATCAAGAAGAACAGGAGACGAAGAGCATGTGGATGGCAACAAAGAGCAGGCAGAAAAATAAAGATGAGCTTGAGAGAAACATGCAGATTTATGGAGACAGTGCAGCTTATTTGGGTCACTTTCTTTTTTCTTTGCCTCAGATAGAATTGATCATAGAGGTGACACGTGCTACCTTATCTGTGCAAACTTGGCAGACCTTTCTGGAGCTTATGTTCTGTGCTGCGCTGCATACCTGTAATTCTTTCTAAGACACAAGATGAATGTCTAGCTTAACTGGCAACTGCAAAGGCATTTTTGATGTATTACTACTATTCCTGCCTTAGTTCACTCTGTTATGACCAGCTGCTCACGTTTATTTAGAGTGTTTTCATAACTCAAGGAGTTCTGATACAACGTTGGGGTAGAGCAAAGCAAGCAAAGGGAAGCGACAGCCATAAATCAGAATTGCCTCACTCTGAAAACTATATATATATGACAACAAAGACTCCTGCAAAACTGTGATAAATTACCGTTATCTGTAAGGTTAGCTTCTTGATAATAAGCTCAAATCCTGATAATAAAACCAAATCCCGATCTCTCTTCTGATTATTTTGAATTTCTCTGATGAGGAAGAGCCATATCCTGGCTACCTGAGGATTCACCTTATAGAAGGGAAATCTTTTCAGGGCATACGGCAAATACAGTACTCTGAATCCTGTCTCTTCACAGATTTTCTTAAACCTCCAGCAGTAAATGCATTTTTTATCAAAAAAAGAACACTTGGCAGCAGTTACTCAACACTGAGTTGTTCTTGGCCAGTGTTATACTACACTGTAGTATCTCTGCCCACTCAAGTCTTCAATCATTCCATCATTTTGGAGTGAAAACAGAGGTAAGTTTGTCCCATGGAATAGAAGAGGATTGAAGTCTTTTCATAAAGCATTTCTTGCCAGTGTGGTGTAGGAATTACTCCTTTATCTTGCAGCTGATAAGAATCTTTACAATATCTTGTTCAAGAAATAATATGAAATTAAACATCAAAGATATTTAAGATTTTAGGTAGCTAAGCTGATAACCTTTTTGTGCCTTGAAAAAAATACTAAAAGTTTTTGGAGTGTACACAAAGAGAAGAATTACTAGGATTTCTAAATCAAGTCATATAAGAATAGAAGAAACAGTGAAGAAGACTAAAAAGTTAGCTGTATAAAATAACTGGGAGAGCTGGCATAATGGAAACATTTTCTCATAGTGCGTCATAGTAGGCATTTATAAATTAGAGGAGTTCTGAAGGTATCTCAAAATGCCCTTTCCCTTTTCCTTTAAGCACAACAGCCACATCAGTCCTGATATCACAGGGCAGAACCTCATCAGTTTCAGTGGAATTATATGAATTTCCTCCACAGCTGTTCAAAGTGCCTGACTAAATAATTTCTGTCTGGTATTATGTCTGTGCTCCATACGTGGCTTCCTAGAATTTCATATCCTATAGTGCAATTTACCATAATTTGATCAAATACAGTGTTTTGTAAGAAAGGAATGGGTTTGATACACCGAGGGCTTCTTCTTTCAGGTCTGAGCTGATGGCCGCGTTGGTGCCGGCGTTCGCAGTGCTGGCAAGCAATTCCAAAAAGTACCCTTGGGCTTTGGGAGCGCTCCCAGCTCCCCACTCCGTGCTACTCTGACAGAGGTGCCCGTGGAGCGCGGCTGGGAAGGGAGCTCCCCGCGCAAGGGCTCGGTGACGGGCCGCGTCCCGGGCAGCCCGCTGGCGCGGCGGGCGGGGCGCTAGCAGGTGATGGAGAA
>NW_009258615.1:4214137-4297400 GCF_000687185.1 Egretta garzetta | reverse complement strand
TCCACAGGCGGTAGGGCGCGAGCGGCGCGGGGGGGTTCTTCTTAGTTATTTTGGGGTCTCGCCCCCCACCTTTAAGCAGCAAGTCTCGCAACTTGGCGTGGGGCGGGGAGGGGGCAGCTGCTTGATTGCATGAGGTAAATGCATCTGTGCTGTCTTGGAAAAAGGTGTGTGTGTGTGTGTGTCTATGGGGACAGTAAGCGAATGCTTAATGCCTGGGATCGTGGGCTAAGAAACGCTCTCAAGGCTTTGCAAAGCCCGCCGTAAGAAGCCTGTTGTGACCTTACTGGTACTTTTGCCTTTGCTGAAATGACCTGGGGCTGGGTACGAACCTCCCGGGTGCATCATGCACATCCTCTCTGGTTACGAACTCCCAGGAGGTAATTTTGGTCAGTCTCACTTACACGTCTTTCCTTTGGTCTCATTTGTACCTTCCTAATGCCCAAGTAACTACTGTTTGATGGAGACCGGCTGCTTCTGCTAAGCCAAAGGCTACCTGGTCCCTTTCTCTTCTCTGTATTGCCATTTGCAGTTGCATATTTACCTGAGAAAGGTTACAAAATAACTTGCATTTTAGGGAGGAGAAAAGCATGCTTTGCTGTCTTCCATGGTGACTGTAACTCCTGGAATGTTAGAGTTTTCTCCCAGAGTATGTAGGAAACAGAGTTATGCAGAAATGAAGCTGCTTGGGTGCGATGTGTGTTAATATGCTGTTGCTGAGAAAGGTGCCCAGATCAAGGTAAGATGGTTAAGCAGATGATGGTTGGAGAGTTAACGAAAAACTTTGCAAAATAGCCAACCAAAAATATGGGAAAGTTTTCTTTAAGAAAAGATGGAAAACTATTTGATGTTTCCTGCTGTGTTGCTAGATTTCTCACAAACTGTGTGATGCCAGTGTAGAAAACAGCCTTGCCATGAAGTTGCGTGAAAGATGCAGTGGAGTCCCGCCCTTTGCTTGGTTTCTGATGCTTCAGAATAGTCTTCTTGCTTTGTAGCAGAGGCTCACAGCCACGTGTCCTCTGTTGGATCACACTTGTTTTTTCTCTCCTCTTTGTGTCCCAGCATTTCTCAGATAGGACACTAGATCATCTGCTTTGGGGGTAGGGCACTTTTGTAATTGAGCATGCCATTGGCTTTATGCTATCAGCTCAATTGTTAATGGATCTTTGCATTTCTGTAAAGCTTCAGAAGAAAACGTGTACTTAGTCATAATGGTTATCCAACAAAGGGACTCAGCCACCAAAGTGATATGGTGATACTTCTCACTGCTTTTCAGATTCCAGCCCCCCAAGTTATAATTAAGGCTTTCCCCTCCACATACCACTTCCAGCCTTACAGCTCTAGTCTGTTAGAGATCTGAAAGTCCACCTGGCTTTCCATAACACATATATCATCAGTGACAAACACCGGGCCGGCTCTTAGCTACACCTGTGCAATCACCATGCCAGGACTGTTTGGGCTAAACAAAACTATGGTCAAATTTAGACACAGTGGATTTGCACAGCTGCTTTTGAGGAATAATTTGGTTTATGGATCATTACTGTAGGTGTTGAAGCATAAAGAGAGTCTGCAGCTTAACATTTCCTCTTACAGTTAGCAGTAATGGGAAAGTGTCTATAGGAACACTTGGAAAATATGTTCTGTATCCATGTCATACAAATAATATGAAATACCAATATGATATTTTTACAGAAAATGTTTTCGGTTGAACTGTGTATTAGGTGTTTGTTCCATTTTGGTTCTCTTGATATGCATGCCTTGTAGCTTTTAGAAATAAATTATGGCTTTAATTCATTTTAAGCTTGTAATGGTGAGAGGTATGAAGACATACTTTTGCACTGGTTTAGAATAAAAAGCAAAATCTAACTGAAATACAAGTTACTGTAGGAAAAACATCTCTCAAAAACAAGTTCTTATGCCTGAAATGGAAAATGGAAAGATAAAAAGGACAAAGCTAAAAGAAAATACCTCCTTTCTTTTGGAGAATGACATACATTAGATCATCACTTAACTTACATCTCTTCACTACCTTGATTTTTGTTTAAGCAAGTGTCTAGCTTCACTGCTCTGGGCTTCCTTCTTATGTGAGAGGGCAGAGGTGTGTTCATCTTCCCCAGATTTTGGCACTTTTTCATTTGAACTTCCCTTTCCACATTTCTCTAACTGTCTCCCTCCAGACTCCCAAGCTTTCAACTGATTTTCAGTACCGTCAGCATTTCTGAATGTACCTGACTGGTGGTTACTTAATGAGGAAGCATTCAGTAGATTTGTTCTCATTACTTCTCTTCAAATAAAAACAATGTTTAAAACATTACTTATTTGTAAATGGTAATGCCTACAGTAGAGTTGTTACAGGGATTTGATGGTAGTACATCGAAGAGTCAGGAAAGTGAAATAAAGTCCAAGTAATACCCTAGCAGCTTAAATTATGCAAATTATTAATGACAAAGGAAACATTTGTACCTTTTAACAAGTAATGACTCTCTTCAGCTGCTCTTCCCCTTACATTTACTTTACTGCAACTTGCAGGATATCTTTTCCGTTCAAGGTAATGTCAGTTGGAGCACCACTGAGAGCTGTTGAGGTAACAAAATATTTCCTCTCCCACTCCTCCACAATACTGAGCCGTTGTAAGGATGAACTGTTTCATCCCTCTGCCCCATGAAGCAGTCTTTATCAGTGTCCTGCCTGTGAGGAAGTTGTAGTTGTGCTAGTAATAGCCAAAATGCATTTGCTACCGGGTAAAGGCATGAAGGGTCTTGGCAAAACCAGAAGAGCAGAGGGAGATTATCAGAAAAAGTTTGTGTGGATAAGAATAAGTTAAGCCACAAGGTGTCCTGTGAGTTCAATATCTAGGACAAACTTAAGCTGTTGGGAATACTAATATGAATGAGACACTATCACAGCAACTAGTTGCTTTGCTTTAGAGTATCACGAGTTCAGAATGGGGATTATGCTGACCAATATACTCTTCCTTCCATGGAGTCATTTATGACAAGTTTTGAACATTTTTCCATGACTAGACAGGGCAGTTGCAAATTCTGCATGTCAGGAAAGAGGCTGTCATTTCTGCATTATGTGCAGAAGATGGACCAAATAGTACTATTAAAAAGTGTTTATCCGACTTTAAGTGTACTTAGAGTTTGGTATTCTCTGCCGTACCTTTGAGAGATCCTTGTGCTATAGTGTTTACTTTTGCTTTTAATGAATGGCTTGCTCTTCTTGCTTGAGGCGTTCTTAGAAGACAAAGGAAAGCATGCTAGAAGGACAAAAAAACTACATACAGGAAAAGCTGAAAATAGGAATTTAGCAAAAGAGATGGTAAGAAAAATGACAAAAGTAAGGAAAAAATGCACTGGAAAACAATTGCAGGAAAAGTGATGAGGTGGGAGGAAGGGAATGAGGAAGCAGTTTCTTATACAGCTTGAGATACAACTGGTATTAAACAAAAGTGTGTCCTATTGAGGGATACAGGGATAGGGAGGTATACATTGGACTAGTTCCGTTATAGCCCAGATGGGATTCATCTGACACGATGAAAAGCAGGCAGCGACTCTCCAAGTGACTTCCACCAATACCTGTATCAGCTTGAAAGCTTTGGTTTGTCTGGGAGCTCCATCCACAGGACATTCTGTCAGTCAAGAGGCAGGGTCGCTTTTTCTGCTCACGAACTGTTGTCCCTAAACACTCTTCATGTCATCTTAGATATGAGAGACCTTCCGGCCATTTTATCTTGTGTACCTGTATTCTAGTGGATTCTCTGTCTCTGCCTGAGCCTTCTGTAACACAGATGTGTTCTCACTGTAAGAGCCACGGTCAGCTAGAATTGCCGCTTCCAAATGCCACCTGTTTCTGTGAAAGTTGCAAAAACACAAGTGAAGGAATAAATTAAATGGACTCATGATCTAATAAAGGAGCTATCTTTACAATGCGTATGCAAATAGATGCAAATATTTTAAGGGTAAAATATGCATTGTGCTCCTGCACAGTGGAGGAAATAACTGAAGTTTTGAGAGAATGGACTGCGGTGTAAACCTCTGTGTAAAATTTGGTCTCTGCCTCCATCTCTCATTCCTGTATTCAGTGAGCACATGAAGCAGTAATTATATGAAAAATTCTAGTATAGAGAGTCATATTTGATATGAATGCTGAAAATACCTTGGCTTCCCATCAATATCAATTTCATAGGTTTTGCACAAAATACGGTTTTCTCTTTCATTATTCTGTGTTTCAAAGTCGCTATCAGTGCTCAGAGAGTTGATATAAATAACCAAACATCTGGACAAGTTTCAGGTAGGTTGGTCTTAGAGAACTGACTCTTTCCTGGTGTTTTTAGACTTAAGGAAATATATAGAGGCAGATTCGGTAGCTAGCAATTAATGTAGCTGTAAGAGAGGTAGCTAGCATGTGTCATAGAAAGCTTTTACAGTGTATCAGATAAGCATTTAGGACTCATGCTTTGGGTTGGAGCTGAATATTTGATCTGTGCAGCATTCAGCTGTAATCTATCCCATCTCAGCCACTCAGCTTGCCATTGTGATTTATTCAGAATCTTTGGCACTTGAAAAAGAAAGTATCTAAAAATATATCAACGCCTGATTGCTTCACTATTTCATAGATATGTGCATTCTTGCCTGGCTGTCCTACTACCCTTACCCCCACAATTCTGCTTGTCCTCTCTTGCAAGTACCAAAATAAACTGTATCCGAAGTCTTGCTTGCCAAACGAATGCTAGCCTTTTATTGTCTCCTTTTAACAGAGGCCATTACTCCTATTTGAGATCAGAGAGAAAACATTGGCACAAGGTTGTGGACTGGGCCGGGAGCCAAATTGGTTTTTCACTAGTTGTAGTTAATACGGTCTGAACCAAGTAGGATTCTCCTATTTATTAGCACACACTTAATTAATAGGCTTAGGCCTATTCTGGGTCATAGGGAGCGCAGATATAAAAATCTTCTTTCTCAGGAGCACAGCTGGAGATAGTTAATAGTGAGGTTAATGGGTTAGTTTGGACATTATGTCTCCATAACGTTTGGCCTGAACTATAATGTGTGATTGTGTCAAAAGTAAGTGGACCAAAGGTTGACATAGGTCTTTCAGTTTTTTGGTAGTTGTTGTCCCTTCAGAATCCTGTTTCCTCTGTCAAGGTCTTTGCTTGCTATTGCTTTGGTGCCTAGGCCGTATTTGGCCCAGATTTCCCATTGACTATACCAGGTGGAATGTGGAAGTGAAAATGTATGGAATGTATAATTTTTGGGGGTCTATGGAATTACGGAAAGCATGGAATCCAATTATTCTGTGATGTTCTTTATTATTATTTTGTAATTGTATTACGGGAGTCTTGGGATCATATAGGTCATGGTTTGTTTTTTTTCTCTTCGTTTTCCATTCTCACACTCTACAGGAGAGATCAGTCCATAGAATCATAGAATTGTTTAGGTTGGAAAAGACCTTTAAGATCACCAAGTGCAACCATTAACTTAACACTGCCATTCCACCACTAAATTGTGTCCCTAAGCACCTCATCTACCCATCTTTTAAATACCTCCAGGGATGGTGACTCAGTTCTGTGTTATTGCCTTCATGCATGCAGCAGCAGAGGAGCTTGGGATCTAGAATTGCCACTATGAATTTGGAAGGTCTGTAGACAACTGTAAACTGGAAGCAGTTTAAAATATGTGGTTGGGTTGAAAGTATATTGAATCCATTCACCTCTAAGAATAAACCCAAACATGGAATAAAAGCTGTAGATCTGAACACATACTGTGTTTTATTTCTGGCAGCCTAGCAGAGACTTAATATGGTATTAAAAGGAGCTTTCTGTCAGAGGTCTGAAAATAAATATAGTGTTGCTCTTTTATATTCTTTTCCACCTATAAAACAAATTTCTTTAGTGGTACAGTTTATAGTTGTGATCCCCTGTTGTATGTTTATAATTTATGCTGCAGCGACACGATCAGTGGCATGAATGTCATAGATGCTTATGTGTCTACTGGAGAAATGAACTACAGGTGGAAGGCATGATAACAGGGAATTTTTAACTATAAATATTTTGCCCTGTTAAGAACAGTAATTCACATTTAAATGTTTGGATTTTATTATAGGAGAAAATATCTTTATTTGTAGTCCAGATATTTTCACCAAATAAAATGTAAACTCAGAAGCTTCCCTGTGCACGGTGAAATGTCTAGCACTATACAGCACATTATATCAGTATGCCACAAAATGACTAAGTGGTGACAGCATAGGCCTGATTATACAAAATTAAAGGTTTTGAATGTCCTAAGATATAGACGACAAGGTGGTAGCTCTATTTCACGCAGTCAGTAAGAAAGGGTTTGCTACTTTAATGATAGGAAAAAAAGACTGATTTTACTGATACATTTTCTTGTTCTCACAATTTTCGGTTACCTTTCCAGCAGAGAGAATTTTTGCGAATATCACTATAGTCATTAGACTTCAGCAAAACAAATCTTTTTCTTATTTTTGAAGCAATGTTTACTTTTGTTAATAATCTAGAAGAAACATTTAGATTTTATGAGGAAGGTAAGCAGTAGCCATAAAATGTAATGATGGGTCTGATTCTTCACAGTGCAGGTTTTTTTTAATCCTTGCCCAAAGTGGGAACAACCAGAACAACACTTTGTCACAGTAACTCATATGACTATCATCACTGTTCCTACAAACACTTTGATACCTATGGGAATAATTTCAGTGAATAAGGATTTTGGCCCTAACATTCGTGGAAACTGGGAGAACGCTGAACCTGGAACTGAAAGACAGATCAAGTTTATGTGATTCCGTGTAAAAGAAGGAAACCACTGTTCTGAAAATACTTAGCAGTAATTAAAAGTTTTATAGCTCTAGTATATCTGGAAATAAAGCCAAATGAACAAAACCTGGTATGGAGTCACTCAACTACATGCTTTATAGTAAACTGAAAAGCACATCTAGGCATCCCTTCTCCAGTCTCTTAATATCTGCATGGTACAAACTGGGGGTTTCCCTAATTTGTGCCACCTGGCTAGCGTTGCCCAAGGTGCACTTGCTGTCCAGGCGTTGCAGTATTGTACTGTTTTCTGGCTATTTTTCCCTGCCGTGTAAGGGCTGCAGTGGGAGATGGTGAAGCTTGTCATGCTGGTACTTTGCTAGTTGAGGACTTCTTGGGTTAAATCCCTAACATGTTTTTTTTGTAAGAAATTCTGCTCTCTGTACACTCTCACAGAAATTTTTCTGGTAATCTGTACCAATTGATTTCCAAATCCTTGAACAGTCTTAATAAATAGAGTAGAAACAATATGATTCAGATGAAATCATTGAGTCACTGCAGACATGGAGTCTGCAATATTGACAAATATCCCCGTTTGTGTATAGAAAGAAATAATATTGATTTTTATTTATTTATGTATTTGGGTTTTTTTGGTTGCGCTCCAAAACAGCCTTTAAGTACTTAAGAATTACCGTATATGTTCTGTTCTTTGCTTTTATCAATGCTGTAGGTTTTTTTTTGCTTTGTGTTTCTGAAGGTAACACTTTCTAAACCAAGAAATTACACTGTATTCTACATCACAAGCATTTCTCAGCGGAGTGTGGTTTAAACAGTGTTGAAGAACCCATGGAAACATTTACAAGAATTATGTAATTCTCACTTTTAAAATTAAATATAGTTATTTGACTTGGAATTTTAAATCATATTCCAGTGTTTGTTATAATAAAAATATATTGAAAGACAACATTCTGCCAAACAAAAGATAAACGTAATGTCACGAAAAGGACTGTCCAAAATAGAGAATGTCTTAAATGCATGCAGTAAATTGGATTGGAGGAAAAGTACAGTTTGTTTGTTTGGTTTTTTTTTAATTTTAACTAACTTGCCTGATGCAATTTGAAAGGATGATCTTCTGAAAGTCACACTCTATATAACATCGTTGTGGTTTAACCCCAGCCAGCAGCTAAGCACCACGCAGCTGCTTGCTTGTGCGTGCGCCCCCCACCCCCCCCACCCCAGGGGAATGGGGGGAGAGAATTGGAAGAGGGAGAAAATCATGGGTTGAGAGATAAAGACAGTTTAATAGGTAAAGCAAAAGCTGCGCACACAAACAAAGCAAGACATCTGTCAGATACAAGCATTGTTGTAACTTACTCAAGAGATTTGGAATTTTATAGTGTGTAGAGATGTCTGTGTACATGCTAAGCACCATAAATTAACAACCTGTGATCACATATAATGCTTTTTAGCATGAATGTTACTGCTCGTAGTTTCAAAGAACACCCTTTTTTTGAGACAGTTTGTTTCAGTGCATGCCAAAGTGTGTTGTACCAGCCACTCCTGGCTAGTTTGCTGCAGCAGGTGCCCCCTCCCTGCCCAGGCACTGAGATGGGTCAGGGAACGCCCCTGCACACAAGCACACAGCTGGTGCCAGCGCTCTGTATGTGCATGTGGTTTCCCAGTGCGGATGGATGTTGGGAGAATGAAAAGTAGGCTGTGGGATTGCAGTCCCTGCCTGAGCAGTTAAAAGAAAGGAGAGGAAAAGGATCAAGAAATGTCTTCTTGTGTGTGTGGCTTCATTGGTATGTGAGCAAGCTGACTCTGGGATCTGCTGTTCTATTGCCTTTAGCTGGAGACAAATGAATCCTGTTTATCTTAAAGTAGGAGAAAAATCCTTAAAGAATACTCTTTTGAGGCAGTATAAAATTTGTATCTAGCAGATTCAGCCATGGAATCATGTTTTGCTTCATCGCATGCTGGTAACAGTATGATAGGTGTTTTCTCAGATCACCACTGGTCTTGAGTTTTGACAATGTAGCTGGTTTTAACTGGGTGATACCCAGATGTCCTTAATCATTCTGACTATTGACTTATCTTCCACTGCTCAGTAAGTGAAGGATATCCTACATATCTAACAATTTGGTCTTTCTAGTCTATGTATCCTTTTCCATGTTGATTTATGGACATTTGAAGTTATTTTGTTGTGTTCCGAGATGCAACATCATAAAAAGTATCACATGTTGTAATGCTGTCTATAGAGAAAGATAAATCTAGGCTGTTTCTCTGGAGTATTGTGTGCTGGCAGCATCCACCTGCTGGTAACTGAAACAAGTACACAATAAAGATCATTGTTATTTTTAAAAAGATGCTGTAATTGAATACATACACACGCGGACTCTTAGGTGCTGTCCTGATTTCTGCACAAGCAGTCTAACAAATCTAAGATGCCTGAGAAAAAAAAAACTATAATAAAACAAACTAGATAGGCCTGCAAGTTGTGAGAGTGTGCGGTATGATTAAGATACAGAGAATTTTATGCTACCGTTTCAGTAACTAGGTGTACTTTATATACTTTATATACTATGTCATTCTTCAGCCTTTGTGTTGGTGATGAGGTGGGCTTTTCCTGTTTTGCTTTTTGGAATACACCACATTATGCAATCATCTTCCCAGCCTACTGTCCAGAATTGGGAAATTGAGAGAACTACCTCTGTGGCTAGGACCCAGCAACCCATTTCATGTTTGCTTCGAAGCCATTGCTTTCACACTCTCTGTAGGACTATGTATTTGTTTACCTACCTGGGAAACAGGGGAAAGAGGACGTCAAATAGCAGGATGGGTTTGGTAAATAGGTGATAGGTTTTCCCCTTTCTGCCTTCTGTTACCTGGTGATGAAGATCCTCTTTGCAGGAGGAGAATGAAACCTCCAACTCTTTCAAGCAATGGCTCCCTGCTTCTGCCTCTACTTGCCACTTGGAAGGTGCATGGGAACCCCTCAGCTAAATAAGCGCTTTCTCACCTTTGTTGTGTAATCTTTTACCTCAGAGAGATGTTGTTTTGAGGTTATGCACGTCTTTCTAGGTTTGTTGATTGTCAGTCAAAGAAGAGGAGAGAATGTGATGCCTCCAGTGGAACTGGTGGGTCCCTAATGCATGTTTTATAAAACTGATTTCCAATAGCCTGGAGGAAAAATAGTATATTGAGGTTAAGGTAAGGAGGGAACAGACATGACTGAGGGTATACAGTGACATATCTCTTTACATGGCACACCTGCTGTCAAGTTTCCCCCCAGTACTTTAAATCTTAATTAAACATATGACCTAACAGGACTTAAAATTATACAGATTCATCCTTGAATACCTTGCTTAATTACTTAGCTTGCAGGGTTGTACAGCATTTAGAGATTATTTAGACTTGTAAAAACCTTTACTTCATTTGCGCTATTTGTTTGCATTCAGCTAATTTTCTAATACTAAAATAGAATAAAATTATTCTGTATTTCAATGTAGACTTATAAAGATCACTTCTTATTTCTAAAGTCTTTGAGTCATCAGAGACTTCCTAAGAATCAGTAACTTTTTCCTTCCTGAAGATATGGGGCGCGTTCAGCTAAAACCCTATGTTGTATTAAAAAGAAAAAAAACTCTACTCATAATTTAACCGTATGTTTTACTTTACTTGGGTTCAAAAAAGACTGCCTATACTTAGAAATGCAAAACCAAGAACATTTTGACCTGTTCAGAATGGAATGTAAAGCTATCTGAAAGGTGTCAGTAAATTTCTAACATCTTATTAAGCAGTGTTTTTATCAACAGTCACTTTAATCAACAGCACTTTAAATTACTACTAGACTGACAATCTGTTAGGACATTTTCAATTAAAGAATTTAGAAGAATGGAGGGGGGGTTTTGTGTGTGTGTTTTTCCTTTCAAGAACCCAAAACATTAATGGTGTGTTTCACATATGCTGCATCACAAAGAATACATACAGAAATGCTGTCAGTTAAGAGGCTAATTCCTCACTGAAAACAAACAAGAAAAATTTGCTGGCTTTATCACACCACTATTTTGTAGGTGGCAACTTACAATGCTGGTCATATAGATGGTATATGGTCCATTTTGCAGGTGTAGTATTAGAAGAAATGTATATTCAATAGCAAATGCACAGTTAATTAGATAAACTGATACTGGTTTCTTGTTGCAGTAACACTAAAATGGTGGTTTGTGTTCCAAGAAGAGAGTGTATTGATTAAATGCACCTTGCACTGAAGCAATTAATTTGGATCTTCTTGACCCATCAGTGCCTGTTTCATTATGATTACAAGGCTTGATCTTACAACAGCTGCAACACAGTGTAGTGTTTGCAACTGAGAATCATCCTGTTATACTTAAGAAATATACTTGGTCATAAGTGTTTGAACAGTTGACTAGTCCTTCAGATTCTGAAACCTCTTACAGAGAAAGGAAGAAAGAGAGCTTTCTCTCTTCCTGCATAGTCTGTAATTTCATAAACTGAAAATATAGGCTGTGACTTTAGAGGATACCCAACTACATTGACAATACACCTTGTAATGCTAATGTAATCTTTTAATGCTAATATAATGTGAAAGAATGAGAAACAAAAAAAGATATCAAAAGAGAGACTGTTTTCCTGCTCAGAATACTGGAAGGTATTTCCAATTCAAACCATCAAAACTGCAACTTTTTCTTCTTAAGAGTCAGTTAATTATTTGCTTTTGGGAGAAAAAACTTCTTCAAGGAATGCTGAGATTGTGTGTAACATCATGATTTGAGAAACTTGTATTTTAAAAAAAAACCCCCGACATCACTGACAAGGTTGTGGATTTTTTGGGCTGAGGATAAAATAAATAGGCATATACACAGTCAAGTTTCTAGGTTTGTGCTTGTCTCTGAATGCTAGGCAGACAGTGACTAACCAGGCTGATTACATACAACTGTATGTAATCCATACAGCCTGCTTGGGGCAGAAGCCTGATGCAAAATCCAGCTCAAAATTTCTATTATGTTGGATTTCATTTGTACTTTTCAGATAAAAGGAACAAAAAACCTGGAATCACAAAGACATAGTTTGGAAGAGAAGTTGAGAAATCTTATTATTTATCCTGATGGCCCAAGGCAGGATCAAATATTTACATGGGAGTTCAGGCAGCTTTTTGTCTAATGCACTTAAAATCCATCAGTACTGGGTGCTTCATAACATCACTAGGTAATCTACTTCTGAATTTATCTTTCCTGGTAAAAACTGTTTCCTAGTTCTAAAGTAAATCTTCTTACTTTTAAAGCCTGGTAGACAAAATGGATGAACTACATAGCCAAGATTTTACAGTACTGAATAGGACAAAACCATTATTTGGTACATCTTACAGACTTTTGTCTTGTTTATACTTTCAAGTATGAACTGCTGCCCCTTTTGCAGCAGCCTTCTGCCTGTCTTCAGCTTGTGATTTAACATGTTACACAGTGTCAGGCTTCCCAGATACACAGGTATTACCTAAATAGTTTTTCTCCATTCTGTTACTATGAGATAGATTATTTCTCTGGAACTGTACTTGATGTCTCCTACTTTACAAATGGTGACTAGTCTTTGAGTGTTGCTTTTTATCTTCTAACTTCTAAACCTGTTGGAAGCTTACTGATGGCAGTGCTTGAAATTGGAAAAATAAAAGTAGAGTACAGATTTCATCTTAGCTCTAGAAGTTTCTGCCTCGCACAAAGGAGAGATTCCAGCTTGCCCCTGTTGATGATCATTCTTTCCATCCTATAAGAGCTCTGTAGGAGTTATTGCTTCCATGGAGATGAGATCAGCAGCTCTCAGTTACTCTTGGGTCTGAGGAGCAATTACTGTGGAGTAAGTTATATCCTTGCAGTGCAGCAAATCTTTTACCTTTGTATAGTAGCTCTCAAGAATTTGGGATGGGGTGGGAGCCATTGTCAGGAAATCATTGAATCATAGAATTATAGAATGTTTGGGGTTGGAAGGGACCCCTAGAGGTCATCTAGTTCAACCCCCCTGCAGTGAGCAGGGACATCTTTAACCAGATCAGGTTGCTCAGAGCCCCGTCCAACCTGGTCTTGAATGTTTCCAGGGATGGGGCCTCCACTACCTCTCTGGGCAACCCGTTCCAGTGTTTCACTACCCTCATTGTAAAGAATTTCTTCCTTATATCTAGTCTATATAACAACAATCAACTTTACCTCATTACTGTGGGAAGCTAGAAGAAAGACTGCAGGGATCCTCAAGGGCCTATAGGACTTGTCTCTTTTATGATCTGAACAGATATTCCAAATAAATAAAATAGATAAGTGCAGCTTCAACTTGCACAACTTTCCATCTATTGGATTTGGATCTTCAGAAATGAAACTTTGTCATTAACCTTTTTATGAACTGTATCTTTTCTAATGATATTTTAGCTCTTGAACATTTGATATGTAGCATGAACATCTTAGTTCTCTTCCATAAATAAAAACTGAAGACAGTTACTTTAAACATTTTTTTTAACATGAAAAGTCAATGTCACAGGCAATAGCAAAGCTTTTGAAGTTTCAAACACTTCTTATTCAGATTATTTTTATCAGTGCTTTACCATCTCACACTTGAAAAGATGTGCCTCTGCTTTATATGAGTGTCTTTACCAAATGTTATTATAATGATAAAATAGGGTGTGCTCATTCCTCTCTTATTTTTCAAGGCTGATGTATCTAGGAGGCTTTAATCAAGAAAGATGTCATATATTTTAACTTTTGTACCAGCTTAAGCCTTTCTAGTTGTAATTTTTGGTGTACATACTCTGAAAGTATTGAACTTCATCCAGTACCTGATTAAAACCACCATTAGAATGGCACTTGCATACAAATGACCATAGAGTATTTATTATCTATCTTTTCCAAATTAATTTTTATAGTTTGATAGTTTAGGGATATGGTTCTTTAAGCCTGTAGCTCCAGGAGAGTTCTGTGATAGCTCGTCTGTGGATGTTAATAAATTAAACTGTGTGTTTGAATTCAGTCGTGAGATGTGATAAAGCTAGTTTAAGAAGCCCAGGCAGAGGCTTTTATCTGGAAGTCCTCTAGAGGCACAGAGCTGGTGTTCTGACTTTATACCATTCAACATACCTTGTGTTGGCCTTGCTGGGAAAATGTTACACTTGATTTTTATATGTATATATAACACCATCTTCTTTTCTATATACTTTGGCAACTTCACAGTGTTTTGACTGATAGTTAACTTTGTTAACATTCATCACAACTAATGGATTTTATACATCTTGAGTCTATGCCTTCACAGCATTTATTCTCCCTTTGAATTTTATTTTAAATGTTCTACAAGTGTATCAGCCTAGCATTGCCTTTTTCCTTCAGAACAACTTTGTTGGACACTTGGCCTTAGCTGGAAATAAAGTGTGCAATGAATTCTATTTGTTGTGCCTGTTCCTGTATAACTTTTTATTAGTCATTAGTTGTTTGTTAAGCTATAAAGCCAGTAATCATGTACCTTTGATAGTACTGTCAGGAGGAGAACTACATTGTTCTTGGGTGATAGGTTCACAATGCTTTTTAATCAGAATTCTCACCATCTTAAAGTAAAATCACTGGACACTTTTTGAAGTCTTAAAGAATAATTAGTAAGTGATAGAGAAATGAAATTGAGAAGTCTTAGTAGGAAGATCATAACTTTCAGTCTAGACATTTGGGCTATGCCTAAAGTTGGGAAACAGTAGCTCAGGCTTGCAGTGTGAAATGGGGTTATTGAATAATAATGAATAAGAGTTTTTTCAGGGTTTTACTGCAGACTAGCTGTAGTCTAGTTTGATTTACTAAATGCCTGCTAATAGTTGGAGTGCATTAAGTGAGCTTCTGGAGCACATCTTCCCACTTAGCTTCATATAAAATAATCCAATCTATGCATTCCAAGTGCATTCTGTAATGTGAACCAAAACATGGTAATTGGGGACTATTAGGTGACTTCTTTGGAAAGCACGTTCCTGATCTGAATGGAAACGCTAATATGTCCATGTCAGGCAGCACTGTGGGAGCTTTCCCATTCTCCAGAGACCCAGAAATTAGGTGAGTTTGTTGAATTACAGTTTCATCTCTTTTTCAGAATTCAAATCTGATCCTTCCTAGCTCAGAGAATGCTTAGTCATGCTTAAGGACCGTCCTAATATTTTAGGAATGTTTGTTAAAGATTAGGCCTATGTATTTTAGGGTTTGCTATATTAATATCACCCAAACTGTGTCTTGTTAGAGCCAAGTTCTCTGTCAGAGATTTTCCTAACATCTAGTCACCATCCCCAAACATCCGCATCATTGAGCAGAAGCTGTTCCTTACTATCTGATAGCTGCTATCACTTGCCTGATTGACAATTTGCAATTAATTCTCATTGTGTGTATTCAGGCTGCTCGTTCAGTTGTACCTGTGGAATGGCACAAGTACAGAACATAGTACAGAACTCCCATCAGCTCAATGCCTTCTTGAATAGGAAAATGTATAGCTGGGTCAAAAATAAACACCAGAGGTTTTAAAAGTAGAATACATGTGTGCTAGAATATAGGTGCTGGACTTAATAAATACACCATCTTAGGTTGGCTGTATTGCAGACTGTGTTCTGCAGCATGATGCAGACACACCCTGGTAACTTTTTGTAATTCCTGTGTTTCAGAATGCAATTACTTGTCCAGAGAAAATATACAAAGTCAGTAAAAACCCAGAGAGAAAATTAGGTTAATAGCACTGCAAAGAGTATAAATCTGTGTGAAGGTTGGCTAATTTTATAAATTACATTAGTTTGTTATGGCACTAGGATTGGAACTTTTAAAATACTGTGCCAAAGCACAGCTCACTGAGTATTTCAAGAGTGTTTGTAAGTACGCTTAGAGTTTGATCATAGCAATTGGATAGGGTTTTCCTTGCACACTATGACCATGAAGTCTAATATTACCCCTGCTTGCTATAGAAATGGCCACAAAGCCAAATTAACTTCATTTTGTCTTTATCATATTTTCAAGCTCAAAAACTTGCAATGTCCTTCTATGTTAAGGAATCAAATTTATGTTCGGAATGATTATGCTGCTTTTAAACATTGCTAAATTACTTCTAAATTCAATTATTTCAGAGATGACGTAGCTACCAGATTTATTCTTAGCTCATGTAAATGCCATCTCAGCCTGCTATGAAAAATGTTTTAAAATCTTGAATAAAGAAGACTTCATTCCTTGTCTCCCATATTCAGTTAACTTAAGAAAAAACACACAGGTTTGATTTTCCTGGAATTGTGTAAGCAGAAAGATCTTCCATGATGGAAACTAAAAATGGAAATTATTAATGGTAATTTCTTGAAACTTGAGAGTGACTGAAAGTTTCTACTCAGCACTGGTGAGGCCACAGCTAGAGGGAGTACTGTGTCCTGTTCAGGGCTCTCCAGTACAAAGGAGACATGGACATACTGGATAGAGTCCAGCTAAGGTCCACAAAGATGATGAAGGGACTGGGACAAGGAAAGGCTTAGAGAGCCAGGACTGTTCGGCCTGGAGAAGAGAAGGCTCAAGGGGGATCTCATCAATGTAGATCAGTACCTGAAGGGAGAGTTCTTAGTGGATAGAGCCAGGGTCTTTTCAGTGGTGCCCAGTGACAGGACCAGAGGCAATGGGCACAAACTGAAATGCAGAAGGTTCCTTTTGAACATCAGGAAACACTTTTTTAGTGTGAGGGTGACAGAGCAGTGGCACAGGTTGCCCAGGGAAATTGTGCAATGTCTTCCCTTGGAGGTATTCAAAAGCCACCTTGACATGATTCTGGGCAACCTGCTCTATGTCACCCTGCTTGAACAATGAGGGTTGGACCAGATGACCTCTGGAGGTCCCTCCTACCTCAACCATTCTGTGATGCTGTGACTGAAATGGGCAACGTTTTTTTAAAGTGCTATTATAGTACATTAATTGTAATTAAATTTCAAGGGGTACTTGTGGTTTTGTGGCCCCCAAAATACTGCATTTTTCATCTTTGTTTACATTTCTATGCATAGTTTTATATTTAAAAGTTATTCCAGGGATTGTCCTCACTGAGGAGAAGAGAAAACTGGATGAATATTTTTAAGCAAATGGCAGGGAAGACTGTAATTATGTATTAAATTGGAAGAGTGTTTTTGCAGTGTAAGATGCACTATGTAACTAATAGTTCATGGATTGGAAATGAATGGTTTTGGGTGTTCAGTGTTAAGTAATTCAGTTCTCAATTATAGCAATGCATAGACACACTCAAGCAAGGCACTCAAGCGTTACATATTATTGCCATGATCTATATGAAACTCATTTTGAGCATAAACTCTTGTGTTGGTATAATTTTCTTATCTGTTAGGACTCTTGTTAGTTTTGTATGCAGGACCCTTGTAGAATGGGATCTGTCCTTTTTGCCATTTCTCTAGAGCTCTTGATCTGCCTGTTTGACCTCGTTGGTCTGCTGTTTTTTGTGAAGAGCCTTCAGTGGCCTAGGTGAGCATCAAGAGTTGGAGATTTGAGCCACAGTGTGGAAGTGTTGAATCTGTATGCATACGCATGTATAGCATGCAAGAAAATTAAATTATTTTTGTTTCCTGTTTCGCTGCATCTGTGTGTATGGTACTTATTTGATTGTGTTGTATGTCTATATTATCTCTAAATGAACTGAGTAAGTCAGGCAGGGTAAAATAAACATATGTGTTCCTACTGGGTTTTACAGAAGTTTTCAAAACCTAAGTCTGGGATGTGTGCAGGGAAAACATAAACTAGACTAGGGGCTCTGGACTGCTCTCACATTTTTGCAGTTTGATTAAGTGATTTTGAAAGTTTCTTAATGTGTTATAGCCCACAGCAGCAGCATCTAGATATTACATAATGACCCACTTAAGAAATGCAGTCAGAACAGATGCTATGAGATTGTGTATTAACTTGCATAGAGAAGATGTAAAGTCAAAGAATTTTGCAGTTATTAGTTGAACACAGGGAGCTGCACAACTGAGCTCAGGTCAATATTAGTTTTTAAAGAAAAATATTTGGTGATTTCATCATAATATAAGACAGAACTACTTTGGATTTATAGTAGTACATTTTTCTCTTCATCTTTATTTGAAAATAAAGGAAATTGTCACCTATCCTGAAGTTCTGTCTCTCTTAAGGTCTTAATGCTAGGTAGGGTACTGATATCGCAATTATGGTTTTGTTCCTTTTTCTTTTTTTTATACTGATAAAAAAGGGAAACTTTAGTTCTTAAATTTTCTTACTAAAAACTATTGTGTTGATAAAAAACACATTAAAATGTTTGAGAAAAGAGGATGAGCTGAAATGTTTGTACTTCTCAAAACTCTTTTCTTGTAGAGAGCCACTATTGCATAAGGAATTGTTCATTCTTAAAACACAGTATCAACTTAAACTTGTTTGCAAGCATTTGTTACATGGCTAAAAATTAGGGGGGAAAGCCCCAACCCACAAAAAATCCAACCTCTTAAATCTTTCCAAAGACTTTAAATTTCAAATGTTGATTATCAGATTATATTTTGTGTTGAAAGCACACATAAGAAAATTATCCATTAGATAAACTCATAGGAGTTTAAAAAGAGTTTAGTACTCTGAAATGGTTATGATGGGCACATTAGCTAACAGTTTTGCAGGCAAGACCTGTGTGCCCTATACTAAAGACTTCAGTGGGACATTTGGTTGAAGTATCTTTCCATACTGAAAGATATGCTCTATTAGAACTTGTCAATACTATACCAGTTATTTTATTACAGAGGAGATATACCTTCAGCCACTTCAATTAGCAGTTTACTTATGAATTTTTTTTTTCAAAATACAAATAAGAACAAGATCCTTAATTTTAAAAAATTAAAATTATTACGTCCATATAATAAAACACAGCAATAGGCATGCTTCAGATAAACTACCAAACATTGTAAGAATTAAAAACACAAAAAGGAGATTCAGGAAATATTGCAACTACTATGCTAAGCTTTTTAGTACATAACACCTACCTAATTGGATAGCACCTTTTTGGCTAAAAAAGGTGAACTAAATTGACCACCAAATCTCCCATGGACAATAGACTATCAGAAAAACAGCTTCTCCCCAAGCTGACAAGCCCCAGCTTGTTGGAATGTGCTGTATTTGCAACTGAGACCTCTGTGGTGCTGCTTGGTGGAGTCCCAAGAAGTGTATGGCCAGGGGTGGAGGAAGTGCTCTTAGGATTTTGCAGGGAGTAATACAATTGCCTAGGACAGGTGTCATATTCAAACTCATGAAGTCATAACTGCACAGAACAGTATACAAGGAATTACAGAGACCCAAGCTGAGTATAATTATTTGTTTCTGGAAAACCCTACTGACTGACACATCTCAAAGCGGAGATGTGGACATTTGGAACTCCTTTCCTATTAACACCTTTATTCAAAGATGTAGAGTCATCCACACAAGAGGTAAATCACAAAATCTTACTGAAAATAATCAGGAATTAAAGGTTTTTTTGATCAGGAGAGAGCCTTCACGCTTGCCTGGCTTCTTCAAGCTCCAAGACATGATCATCACTACTGACGATGGAAATTCTTTCTCTATAGACTTCAAGAAAAAGAACATTCAGAAAAGTCTGATTATATTAGTTTGCTACCTTTTACAAAAATAATGTAGAGCCTGTTCAAGAGCATGATTTCTGCATTCATTAAAGAAGATGACTGTTAGTACTAGCTTGGGGCAATCTGGGGATACATGAAACCTTAATTAAAGCTAGTACTAAGTGTTGTACGTGGGCATCACCTTTAGGAACTAAAACCACTTAAATGAAGTTATAAAGCTCTGGAAGTAGTGAACTGAGAGTGACTTTGAGCAGAGAACTATTGAAGTAATTTATTCTTTTTATATTGTTTCTTTTGTCTTGCAACCAAATTTAGCTTTTCAGGTTGGGACACAATTTGTACTGAAAGTTGGTAGTGTACTTTTTTCTTTTCTTTTTTTTTTAAGAAGTCTTATTTACTAAAATTGAAGGGTTTTGCTAATGAGCCAGTAATTGCTTTAATGTCGATGATAACAAGCTTGGATACTATCCTGTGATTAATTTGCAGTTCAGCTAGGACAGGATTCTGATAACTAGTGATAGTGGAAGCACTTACTTTTTAAATTGTTGTTACTGAAGAGCCACTTCTTGTGGTTTAATGTGCTTATTTTATAATAGCTCTTCTGCCTTTTGAGTGCTATAAACATTTGCTTAAAGCACATTTGATATTTGAAACTTTTGAAACAAGGGATAATTTTCATATCTTTTCTTTCCCTTTCTGTACACTTAAATATGTCTGATATGAAGACACATTGCATCAGGCCTTACTAGATCTGTATTTAAAAGGGAAAATAGAAGAAAAATAATTGAATGGTAGAGAAGAAAAAGAGGCAGAGAGCCTGTCTAGCTTCCCATCTTTGCCACTGCTTTTTGATCATAAGTACTTTCTTACATGGTTACAAATGACCAGATATCTATGTGACTTAGTCTTTAAAATGTTGATCCAGGAGTTTGTGCTGTACACGTAACTCCCTTTAACAAGAAATGAGAAACCAAGCAGAAAGAGGATAGGTCTTATGCTGCACAGTCCGTGTGTCACTGGGTATTTAAACCAGGTTGCCAGTTACCTGGATGCCCAGTTCATCCTTCTGCTCAATTAGCATAAGATCTTTCTTTCTATAGGCTAGCAAAGTTTAGGCCACCATAAAAGTAATGAACACTGCATGTTAGATGGAATAACCCAGAAGAATTGCTGTTCTATTAAAATTATAATAACCTTCAACAAAACCAATCAAATATTGATGGCAAGTCCTTCCCTTACAAATTCTCTATTCATAGAGCTCTTATTGATTCCTATAAGAGTGCTGCACCCTTGAGGACTTGCAAACTTGGACTTACTAAAGCTGGATGCAGTTCAGCAAACTTTAATGGGATAACTTAGGTAAGGTTGACTCACTTTCAGTGGCATTATGATGCTTAACTTCCCTTGATGAATTCAGTTTTTAGAAATGGTTTTCTTCCTATTCTTAATGTCAGTAGTTTACTTAAACAGCAAAAAGAAAAGAAAAAAAATCTGACGGCATTGGTAGGGAGAGTAGTGTTCTGAATCCTTTTCTTCTCTCTGTGGAAATCTTCAAGTATAATGACTCTTTTTTGCTGACATCAAATTTCAAGGGTTCTGCAGAGAGTAGCAGTTGTTCTAAAATAAAATTGTACTGTTCAAAGTGCACTACAGGGTTCTGAATTCTCCTGTGAGTTTTCCTTCTATAAAAAGAAGATTGAGACTTAAGTTCCGAGATTATTAACTGTTTTGTAAGATGAATTTCAAATAAAGTAAAGATCATCCTGGCAAGAGCAATGTAGGAGTTTCTATGTTTTGTTGTGTGATTGAGATATTCAGTAGTACCTCATCCAAGTATATAGGGTTTTGGCAAGTGTGGCAAACAGAAATGTCTGTTCTTTGCCATGAATATTAAAGGTTTTCAGACTGGGTAAAGACTTAATATAAGGAAGAAATCAATTACCTTTTTTTCTGCTGGTTGAATCACAGCTTTATGACAAATTTATTCTAGTAAACTCTAGTCCCATCTGGTTATTTTTAATGGAATGAAAAAAATCTTTCACTTACTTACTCGTTTTGCCTCTTAGGAAAATCCTGTGGCCATTTGAAAACCATTCATTGACAACACATTGTTTTATCTGTATTGGGCCCAGTATAATTTTTATAGCCATAGCAAGTTCAGCCTTCTGGGTAAAAGAACTGGGGTTTGCTTTGACTTTTTTTGGAGATAGAAAATTACCAGTAATGTTAACCTCTGTTTCTACAACTACTGTCATTGCGTGGCCTGATTCTTTTGAAGACTCAGGAGAAGAGTATCAAATACATACTTTACAGCAAGAAATGACTATGAATTTTCACAGAAATAAGAAAAGACCATAATTGATGCCACTTGGTGAAAACTGCAACATGCTAGTTTGGCTCAAATACGAAGATAATTTGATGCTTTCCCTCTGCTTTGGACAAAACAAAGAAAAAATTATTCTGCCCAGTTCATACAGTTCACTGGGAAACACCACAGTTTAAGAGAACTGTAAACGTGTTAACCAAGCCCTGACAATGCAGAGATTTTTGAAGTGATGCTAAATATACTAATAAGAACTTCACTGTTCATAGCAGAATTAATCAGAACCTTTTTTTGAGTCAAGCAGGCACTTTGAAGTTTACACAAAATTTAGGGCTAAGAGCCTGTGGGGAGAAGATGAAAGCTGCAGCCAAGAGGACTGAAGGCTTTGGCAGGTATTCAGTTGTACCTGCAGCCCCTCAAGAGCCCTGGTGATTTGCATGGCAATGACCTTCCCCACGATCATGCTGCTACGTGCTGTCACCTGCTTCTTGCACTCCTCTCCCGTTCCCAAGCCTCACGCCAAGGCTGGGGAGAGGACTGTTGCATAGCATCTATACCTCAGCTCAGATCCTCCTCAGATGACCAAGAAAATTTTATAGTGCTCAGTTTCATATCACTGAGGCACTGGTAATGATCCTAATCTTCCAATTTTTAAAAAAAGGTGATTACATTGTTACCATTAGTGGCTGCCTGTTCTGGCTTCCATCAGATGGATGCCTCAAGGAAGCAAAAATGCTGAATTCAGAACAAGTTTCTTCTACAACATTTTTCTAGCCAAGTGATAGTTGGGTAGTACCAGGTGTCTTGCAAACTCCTTTGTTGGATTTTTAAGTAATTCTTCGTATTAAGTGGCTTTGGCAAGGATCTGGGCACTTCTGGGAGACGTGTCCATTGTTTAGAAAGGTGTGATAACCCCCCCACTGTCTTTTAGTAATTATTTTTGAAGAGCACTAGCTCTTCAAAACCTCATGTGAGGTTTATGAATGAAGTTGAGCAGTGGTTAAAGATGGTAATACATAGTTTTCACATATTAAAAATCTGGTGTTGAGTATTTTGTGGCTGTTAAATTTAGCAGAACTGCTGACATCAGAAGATGCAATGGTGCATTTGTGCATTTGTTTCCAACTATATATTTTTTTAGTCAGCCTAGAAATTAAAATGGACATACAAAAATGTTGGTAATTTTACAATCAAAATATTAATAGACTTCAAAGACTTTCTAATAATCTGGGGAATTAACAAGCTAATAAATGAGTACATAGTTACTGCACAAATGTTGCTCTTTTTTTATTCTCAGAAGTGTTGATCAAAAATGGGCAGCAAATTAAATCCAAAGCCCTAGATACACTTTTTTTAAATGGAACAAGTACTTCTGGGCTGCATCAAAAGAAGCGTGGCCAGCAGGTCGAGGGAGGTGATTCTGCCCCTCTGCTCTGCTCTGGTGAGACCTCACCTAGAGTACTGCGTCCAGCTCTGGAGCCCTCAACACAAGAAGGACATGGAAGTGTTGGAGTGGGTCCAGAGGAGGGCCACAAAAATGATCCGAGGGCTGGAGCACCTCTCCTATGAGGACAGGCTGAGGGAGTTGGGCTTGTTCAGCCTGGAGAAGAGAAGGCTGCGGGGAGACCTGATTGCGGCCTTTCAGTACTTAAAGGGAGCCTATAGGAAAGATGGGGAAAATCTTTTTAGTAGGGCCAGCAGTGACAAGACAAGGGGTAATGGTTTTAAACTAAACCAGGGTAGGTTTAGACTAGATATAAGGAAGAAATTCTTTACAATGAGGGTGGTGAAACACTGGAACAGGTTGCCCAGAGAGGTAGTGGAGGCCCCATCCCTGGAAGCATTCAAGGCCAGGTTGGACGGGGCTCTGAGCAGCCTGATTTAGTTAGCAGTGTCCCTGCTCACTGCCGGGGGATTGGACTAGATGACCTCTAGGGGTCCCTTCCAACCCAAAACATTCTATGATTCTATGATTCTATGATTCTATTCAGAGCTGTATCCAGTTTATTTTTATAGATACTTAACAGACTACAATAAAAATAGGCATAGAAAATATGAAAATATTGGATATTTTTCCAATAGTATTGGAATTTTTTCCTAACATTATTGGAATAATATGGTTGAATACATAGGTATTTGAATCCATACCTGTGATAAAGAAAAGTGGTTTTGTTTCCTGTACAAGTAAAATCAAAACTCTGTGGAATTTACTACCACAGAAATGGTTGTTTCATTCTGCAATGTATGTAGAATAAAATATCCCTATTCTTTTATATGGAAATACAGAAAAGTAAAAATACGCTCTAGATGAAGAACAACAAAAGCTATTTATTTTCTTAGAAAAGATGGAAGGGATGTCTAGTGTAATGCCATGCAAACAAAAGAAAAAAAAAATCTTTTAAACTCTGGAAGGAAAGACATTTAGTTTCCAGAGCTCCCTTAGAGCCAAAGATCTGCTTCTCAAAACTGTTTAAAGACAGTGGGAGAACTGCTGCAGGTGGCTTCTTAGGAACCATAAAAGCCACTTCAGATCACAAATGAAGAGACTTCTGTGTCTCAGTTTGCTGCTTCGTTCTCAGATTTCCTATTACCATCTGGCCATATCAATGTACTGGATTGTTTTAAAGCAATAGAAACCTATATATCCTCCACCTTCTTATTTTGAGGCTCACTGCTGTGGTAATTTGAGTGCAAATTAAGCCAGAGAATTCAATAGCTGTCCAGTGCACGGTATATGAATAGCTTTTAATAATGTGCATTGCTGGAGCTTATACAAATGATTTTTCTTTGAACTTTACTTTCTTCTTTTTATAAGTATTCTAATGCTCTGCAGTGTTAACCCCACCTCTCTCCCTTTATCAGTTACTTAAAAGGAGAGATTTTTTATGTGCCAACATCAGGCGGCTGGCACAAAGTCAACCTAGTGCTAATTAGGATTCAGAATTTTTCTGTGCTCAGAACTGATTATACACAAAGCCAGAAAGTGTCCTCCTGCTTGGTTCCCATCTTTGCAGGTTTTCTAGGTACCTTAAGACTGAAGTTCCTCAAGCATTCAAGTACATCAAATCAATCCATTTTCAAATTAACCCATTTTATTAGCACGTGTTGAAGAGTCATGAAGAGACTGTTCACTCTCCATTTCATTTTACCTAGAGTTGCAATAGAAAAGTGCTTCTGTTAGCTGTCTTCTGTGGGGGTTAAGTATTTGCTAAATCCTGGAATCAAGGGGGCTTTCTACATACAGACATTTTATTGAATCAAAGCCATCATAACTGATTTGCCATGAAGCCTCAGAGGAGAGGAACAGCTGTAAGATCCAGAGGATGGAGGGTATTCATTTGGGTCTGATTCTGGGATGGTCTTACACTTACCAGAAGAGGATTAAATGTTCTTTACATACTATTGCACAATGTGTAAAATACATCTCAAAAGCTGTTGACATCATCAAGATTTAAGCCGTTGCTTTAAAAATGATTGTTTCCCCTTACCCACTAAACTGGCGACTGAGTTAAATAAACATTAAGAATCAGAAGTCTTAACAGTAGCTTTACACTTGAATTCAATACACTCCAAAAGCATTTGTACTAAAAGTTACATATTTCTGCTATAATCATTACTAATCTTGCACGTTGTCAGAATTGATAACACGAGAAAAGACTGATATCTCTTTCCATTAACTGAAGTCATAATTCTTTAATATTTTGCCCTTAGTCCAAAATGTGGTTAGTTCCCGTAATGTATTTTGATTTGTTTGACACTTTCTACTTTAGATGTCTTTGTGACCTTATGAGTACAATAGAACAAACCATTATTTTTTCTCGTGCATTAACTTTGTGTTTGACCAGGTTACAAAACAGACTGTATTCACAGAGATACTTTCAGAATATTAGTTTAATATGCTTTCCATACTGTGTCTGAGGAAGACTTCAACTTCAGTACTAGTCAGCATATATTTTTAAATGTCTTAGATACTAAAACTACCTTGTAATATAATGAGCTCAGTCCCATATAATTATTCCAGTGTAATTACTTTAATCTAAAACTTTGTAATTACATTTTCTATTTTCAATTCCAGTAATCAACTATATCTGCTGCTGCAACTGATGAATTACAATGCTTATCTGCAGATGTTTCCTTTCTACTTATAACTTTCTTAAATCCTGATTGTATTGGGATGAAACTTTACAGGTCTTTATGAAGGGGAGAAATGTTCAGCCTTCCTCATGAAGCACGGAGGGGGAGAGACTTCTCGTATTAGTAAAAAGAAACCTTTGCAACGCAATTAAGACAAAAAGTTGAGACTTGTCTAGAAAAAATCTCCCTATGGTTAAGAATGCTTGAGTTTCATAGTGACAACAGGTCTAGGTTGGGTTGAACATGTTTTAGATGCACAGAAAAGGTTTGATTCTGTACTGTCTTGTTGACGTCAGCGTAGGCCCTCTGCTGCTTTAAGCACATATGAGACCCAGTAGTTTAGCAGTGAACAAACTAATGCTCTGCTTAAAAGTCTCCAACTATAAGCCCCACAACTGAGGAAAGAAACAAAAGGTTTATTGGTAATAGCTGGGAAAGATCAATTATTACCCCCAGACTACCCTTGTAGACTCCCCTCCAACCATGCAGGCAGCCTAGAATTGAAACAGGTTCATTTGCCTAACTTTGAATATTCAGGTGCACCAGGAAACAAATCATCTTTGCAAGCAAGGCAAAAGTATGACAGCAATAAGAATTATTTAGGAGATGGGAATATATATGTTGATTACCTCCCACACCAATGACTGATAGTTTACCTTTTCCCTGGAAGGTTGCACGGTTCTTAATGCATTCATTGTTAGAAGAAAAAAGCCCAAACAAACCAGTGAATAATATTCTGACGGCAATTATTTTCTTATTTTTGAGCTGCCTAGGCAGGAGGTACTTTTATTCATGGATAATTATTCTCTGCAAATTGTCCAAATGTTTTGATAAATATCACTTGCAACCAATTATTGTACCAGCATTTCTCTTCATTCAGTCTCTCACTCAAGTGCTCTAGTCTGTTGCATGAACTAACCTCAAAATTAATTTTTACTTTTTATAAGAAGTGTCAGAGTGACAAAGGTATGGCTTTGGAATTGACATTTTTTGCCACAAGGCTTCTTTTGGCTGTGATAAAATTAGAAGGTAGAAGGTTATTACTTTTTCCTCATATTTTGGGGGTTTTATTATCAGGTCTCTCTCTCTCTCATTTTTTATTTCCAGTATAAATTTGTTCATCATTTGTAGCGCATGTGCAGAAACTGCATTTATTATATTCTTTTCAAAGGGTCTTGATTCCTTTTGCAATGGTAATGATTTGTCTTTCTGTATACTGAGTGGTGTGAATAATTAACTTGCAGTAAATAGGATCAAATTTTGAGGACTTGCTTATGAAAATCAATAGGCATCTAGGTGATTGTGTAACCTCTCTATTTTTGCAGCCTCATTTGCCCTGCTTCTTCCATCATTACTTTTTTCGGATGAGGATATCATTTTGCAGTTATCCCAGAAGCAGGACTTCAGAGTGTACTGTGCATTTCCCAAGACTCAGAGGAACAATATTATTCTTAAACCAAAAACCAGCTAAGTATCATTTTTAGTACATCTCAGAATGCTAATTTCTTGTGAGTTTTTACGTAATCATAGAATCACAAACTAGTCTAGTGTTTAATTAGGGAGTTTTGTTTCCTTACTCCCCCAATTCTACTCATTACTATCAACTGAAAATTTGGCACATTGATTTTCTAATTTATTTTTTAAAATCTCTTTCTATCAAATAAAGCTCACAGATATGTAATTCATTATATTGCGTGGGCTTAGAACTTAGGAAAGTAATGATTCTCTGAACTCTCTGAAATTTGGCCATTACCTTTTATGTATGTGATTTTTTTCCTTGCAACAAATGGTAAAGAAATCTCTTCTACAAATACTGTCTGCAGCTATCTTATCTAAGACAGTGCTTTTGTTTTATCCATATTTACGGTTGTTTTCATTTCTCACACTTCAGAAGATGGATGTATGATACGCAAAACCTAGTCACTTAGTATTGCGGCACAAAAGTGAATCTATTGTCTATTTGCAGAACTGCACAGATGTGCATCTTTTAAGCTGCTGTCACAAGCATTTCTCATAGTTCATGTTTATTTTTTCTTCAAGTATTTAATACTTGATTGATGAAAAATTACATTAGTGGTTTAACTGAAATACTGTTTCATGTGCTCTCAAAGGACTTCCTTCCAAAGCTTGAATCAAATTACTGAAGATGGTTTAAAGAACACAGGAGCTGAGGGAAGAAACTAAAATCAATACAGCCTAAAATTTATTGTTTGATTTTTGAAGTTACTGACTTCTGTATATCATTTCAACACTATGATCCTATTAAACCTGGGACAAAGCAGTGCTCCTTTACTTGCTAGGTTGTGGCAAAAAAAAGTGTGTAAAGAAGCAGATATTAATGAGAGAAGGCATTGGTCTGGAACTCAAGCTGTCTAGGTCAAATTCCTGGCTCTGCTGCACGCTGCCGCAGGCAAATCACTCTGTCTCACTGGGCTTCCGTTCCCCAACTATCAAATGGAGACAACGGATGCATCCTTCTGCTTGGCCTTCATCTTGCCTGTTTGTGCTGTGGTTCAGAGGAAAAAGAAATGTTTCTTAAAATGTGTTTGCATGGTACGTAATATACTGAAGCCATTAGGTACTCCTATAATACTGTAAGGGATGACAGCCTCTAGGCAGGTGCATTTTTAATGCGTGTTCTGCAAAATGAATTTGCAATCCACTTCAGACAAGTCCTGATACAGTGTGGAACTTTCTCCTCATCTTTTTGGCAGATTATAAATTTTATTGTTTGGTTACCATATTGCAGTTGCCATAAAGACTTAGCACTGTCAGTGCTTACTACCCTGAGGTATTATTGTTTGAGTTACCCTGTCCTGCCTACCCTGTCCACTCACAAACACCCTTATAATAGGGCATTACAAGTAACTAGCATACATCAACTATTGATAGATAATTGCTTTTTAATGGCATTGCATTGCTAGTAGTATAACTTTTGCTTTTATGGCTCTTTTGCATTTCATGATCCCACAGGGCCTATGAGTGCTAGGACTTGATAGAAATTGAATGGACATAGCAAAACACATTCACACTGCCTAACCTTAGGCACTTAATCAGGTCAAAAATGTAGCCAGAAGAGGGCAGTTCAGGGCAGAACACACAGGATTCTGCATCAGCCTCTGATGAGGCATCTCTGCAGGACTGTAGACTGAATTGGAATTTACCCATTCAATTTAATGAGGGAAGTTGGGTGCCATAAGTTAGACAGCTTCTCTGCTCTTTACTCCCCTCTAACACAGCAATTTTTGAATTTTTTGCTTTAATCAGGTGGGCATTTCTTTCCAACATAAAAACTTCATTTGCTACTACTATGAAAAACTGTGCAATATATAAATTCCTGCAGATGAGTTAGGGTATATAGTGATGGGTTTAGCTTCATAGTTTTTACATGGAAACACTCTGAAAATCTTCTGACATGATCCCTTGACACAGAGTTGTTAATACAATAAGTACATTTTTTGTCTGTAATTAGTATCTGGAAAGAAGTAATTTGTTATGGTGTAAAAATCTGTGTGTACTCATATTTTAACATATCACTTCAAATGGAAATGAGAACATGTGGTATTTTCACAGGCATTTAGCAAGGTTGGAGATTATTCAGCAGTGCAGATGTTTCCTTTTTTAGATTAATTTGGACATGTTGAATTAGTAAAAAGTAGTATGTATTAGTCTGGTAAGGTGAAAATTAATGTAGTGTTTGAGTTACCATGTTTTCCATTCTTGTACTAAAAGTTCATACATCATAAAATCCTGCTTTCCAGGATCATCATATAGATATTAAATAACAAACTGTCCCCTTGGATGTGTGATGGTTATATGAAAAGAACCTCTTGCAGTGCTACAGTATAGTTTCCATGAATTGTCAATGAAATATAGGAAAGCAAAATATAGTTGCCTAAATTAGAAATTGTTCATGATAATAACCCAATCATTATAGGAAATGCCACAGTACTTAACTACGCTAAGTTATCAGAACCCCCTTATCTATGTTAAGAGGGTACAGAATTAGGTCTGGGAGAAGTATCTGGATGCTAAATCACCTTCTCATCCTTCTGCAAATTGTTACTTTCTCAAAATAGGGGCTGAACTCGTAGTATTTCTCTTCTTGGAGGAACAGCAATAACAGAAAGAGTTTGGGGAGCTGTGGGACAACTGTCGTATGGGCTGGTTTTATCCTCTTATAAACATTTTAATATGGGGAAATTAAAACAGGAATTTGATAATGTTGCATGTCCTGAATCTTTAGCTCTCATTCTCAGTATTTATTTTACATCACAAATTGAATTTCCAATTCAAAAAGAAAGGTATGGTAGGAGGAATGCTAACTGCAGCAACATTTCTTCTCCTTTCCCCTTCCTTCTCAGTGTCCTTCCTCCTGTCCCTATTTCAGCCTCCCTCTCTCATTATAGAATCACAGCTGGGATTTCCTTTAAGTCTGTTGAAAGAATTTTTGTGGTAGTATGTAGTAGTATCAACATAGTCTGTGGGTATCAGTGTGTGGCAATTCTCTGCTGGTAATACCTGTCATAAACATACACACCGAGTACTGCTATGGTGCTCCGTGTCAGGAACATAGGTCGTAACTTACTGTACCTGCATGTTGTCCTGAATATTTGGGTCTTTTTTATTATTAAAATTATTATTATTGTAAGTCAAGTAAGTGGTATGAATGCCTATTTCTCATTAATTGGACCTGACTTTTACAACCTGAAATGCTAGGCACTGGAGAACAAGCTTCATTATAGATCTATAGATGTTAATTGCCAGCATGTGGTATACAACCTCACTTGATATAAAGTATTTAGCTGAGAAATCACAATACTTTCTCTTTTACAAGAGCTAGAAATATGTATATTTTTGAAAAGGAATATTAATTTCTTCCTAACTCCATTCCCTGGTGTTACTCTTCTATTTTAGTCTCCTTTAGAGTTAACACATCCAATTATGAGATGAGGACAATGACAAAGCTGAAAGCTTTTGAGTTTAGCAGCAAAGTCTGCCTATGTCAGGCACACATCAATTTACATGACACTGGAAGGTCAAAAATCTCATTATTATTTGCAATGTTTATGACTGCCTTCCTAATGAATAGCATCAAGTACTGAACTGTAGGTGCTGGAAAGCCATCTGATCTATGAGATGGTTTATTAATTTGAACCACTTGATATTGCCTAAAGCTATGAAAATAGGGATATACTAAAGAACATTATTGTAATTATTCCATTAGGAATCCCTTCAATTATTCAGGTGTTTTAATCACTTGGGCATTCAACATAGTGCTAAATGATGATCATCTGATTAAATACAGATTTGTATGGAGCTTTGACACGCTTCTTTGCTGAAGGACAACATAGGCAAATGCAGACAAATAGCTTGATCCTGAAAGATTGATTGATCTTGAATTCATTTGCTAGAATTTAGGTGGTGTTAGAAGCATTGTTAGAACCTCTGGAATTTGCCAGAAAACCTGACAGAATTGCTACAGAACTGGATTCCATATTCATATTTTTCCAGTTATATTTCCAGCTTTTAATGACAATGAAAGTAACCTTGCAAACAACCTGTGAAATGAGGGGAGAACAATAAAATGCTCTTTCCTGCCATCTGCAAAAAATAGTGGTTTTTTAAATCCAGAGATGATCACAGTAATCTTCTAAACTGACCTTTTTCAGGCAGGGGTCTTTTTTCACAGAACCTGGGTCATAATTTATGTTTCCAGTATGATTATTGTTTTTAACAAAACAAACCAATAAAGAGATCACCACTAATATTTAAATACTCTAAAATTTCATTTTATTTTCCACATTTGTCTAGCCTCAGTTTTCACATTTTGCATCATACTTGGTCCATGTCCGTCAGTCTCAAAAATTTTCCAGAAGACCTCTTTTCCGTTTACGAGTATCTTCACAGAGAGATGTAATCATTCCTTAACTTCCTTTACTTCTAGTCATACTTTGAAGTTAATCCTCTGTTTTCTCATCTCTTCGGACATGTGGACTCTAAACGAAAATATCTTCTTGTATAGTCTTAGGGTTTTCTGGTTGAACAAAAATAGAGTTTCTATTCTTTGTTCCTAGAAGTGCTGTTTTGCATTCTGCTGAACTGAAAAAAAATAATTACTGAGTTTATCCTGCAACAGTAAAACATCCTCCTGATTACTTATTCCATCAATCTTTACATTTGTCCCTATAAGGAATTAATAGTGTCCTTTAAATTGCCGATAAAACCATTGATGATTTGGACCAAAACCCAATCCTTTCTCCATTCATAGATATATTCACATTAATGAGTGACTCCTACATTCATGTTTAACAGGATCTTAACTATGAAACAATAAAACTTAATGAACAGAGATATAGCTGACAGACAGACATGAAAGCTGATGGAGATGATCACACTAGTGACAGCAATGTAGATAAGGTGCTATGTCAGACCTCTGTATGTCACTTGATAGAGAAGGGACATGAAAATATATCTAAGACAGGTAACAGTTACAATTTGCTGATGTCTTTTCAGGGTCCTTGGGTTCATAATAAACTAATAGTTTGCTGTTCAGCTGTCAAAATCTGTGGTTACTGAATCTAAAGGTTATTCTAAGTCACTGAAGATTAACAGTCTTCAGTTAGGCTGCCTTCATAAGCACTATAAAAATACATAAAATTTTACTTAATTTTTCATCATTTATTAGGACAGTCTCACTTTTTGAAAGAAAATGGTTCTTTACATGTGTATGTGCCCAAAGAGGAAAATGAGAAATGATTACTCTTATTCATTAACAATGAAAAATAACTATTTTTTCTCTCATTCAATAAATATGGCTAAAGATGAGACCTTGTCTCTCAAGTACATCTTCCAAATGATGTAAAATATTCTGGACTGCAAAAGTGTGAGACTACTAAATTACAGCTTTTCTGTTTGTTTCCTGCAGCTCTATTGTGCACAATATGGAGATTTCTGAGAGCTTACTAGCTCACTGGGAAGTGACAACTTTGATTTTCTGGAAGGTAGCAGTGGAATAGTTATAAGCTTACAGAGTGTTTTCTGTCATTGCAAAGTGTTAGAATAAGGCACGCTGTTGATGGAATCTGTTTCTGTAGTTTCCAAGTACTCTGTATCACTGGTCCCTTTGAGAATTTCACAGAAACACCGTAAATACCCTGTCACTGCTCTACCTGGACAGGCATTTAACATATGCTGACAGTACATAATCAAACGTAAAACCACACTTTGAATATCCACAGATTGCAAACTTTCATTTTTAAATAGTGCTGGCCTGGTAAACTGTTTTAAAAAGCTTTTTTTTTTCCCCACAACTAATACTATAATCAGCTTTTCCCTGACATGATCTCATGTAAATATATCAGTAGATTAAGGCTCATTCTAATAAAATTCTTTCTGTAATGAAAAGTTCTGTTTTAATACTTTAAGATTCTTCTGAGGAAGAAAAGGCTCCCAGGTGTTCGAGTTACGGAAATTCTGGAAGGTGTTGGCAAGTGTAGATAGCCTATGCTGTACACTTTGATTGCGCTATGCTCTAGAGGGAATTTTAAGTGGACAGAAGTATGAAAACACAGTCTTATGCAAGTCTATAAGTGCACTTATATAAGTGCATAAGTGTACACTTACATAAGTGTGTAAGACAGTGTTTTCATACTTCAGTTTCAAAATAATTATTCTTTTGTGTGTTTGAATCTGATATAGGGATTAATAAATGGATGAGAAGTTCCTAACTCCTATGGCACTCTTTTATCCACACTTTTAGTACTGCATAAGGATCATTAGGCTATTATAGAAAATCAGTAGCTACAATGTGGCTATTAAAGAGTTTTTCTTCAGTTGCTGATACTCTGTGTGCTAATTACTGAGGAAAGCTGTCTCTTTTAATGGTAAACCTGTAGCTTTTAATTGTTTGGTAACCTATTTTGTGTGATTTCAGTTCATTTTCTCTGAGAAACTGCAGCCACAAAAGACACCAGAACTATCAGCTCTGCTAACTAAATGCCCTATTAGTCTTTCCAATCAGGCCAAGAATTTAGAAGGAAAAAACCATTGTCTTTAGATCTAGCCGTTCTAGTGGAAGACTACAGGTATTGCTCTCCTACAGTGATTGTGCTTTCCCTTTTCAGTGAAAACAGAAGATTTCCGTTCCCATTGCTGTCAGGCACATTCACAACAAAGACTAAATCTTTGTAAAGGGAGCATTTTAATTTTGTATGGGTGGCCCAAGTGATCAGTGGTGGAGGCATTCAGCCTACTACATGATGATTCAGCTTGAACCTAAATTGCATTGATCAGCTTGGTCTCTGGATATTTATAAACAACTTGAACCCTTTTCCTACTATCCGTGGCACATGCAACTATTTTTCAGTGCTATGAATGTTGTCTAATTTAGCAAAGACTAATCACTGCTGGACAGCCCTAGAAATAGAGAAAGCTACTATGTAAGTACACTACGTGTCTCTGAAGAGGCAATTTTAACTTGCTATCTGTTAACAGATCCAATAGTGCTGCTAAATTTATTTGCATGGGGCAACAAAAAATGTGTCACTTGTTAACTGAACTTACTGAATAGTAATGTGATTAAATACCATATGTAAAATGCAGTCACTCCAAAGCTGCACAAAAAGGCTCCTCCTATTACCTTTTTTAAATAATAAATTACTTTTTTGCTTGCCAGCATTGTTTCTGCCTCCTGAGTTCCTCCCAGCTTACCACAATGTTCATTTCCACTTACTATAGTTTTTAGCCTCACTTCAGTGCCCTTAAGGAAGAAATCATACATGCAAAAAACCTAAAATAGATTCAAATGATAATTTTTCAGTGTATGATAATCACCTGAGCCTGATCTTGCAAAATGCTGAACACTGCATCCTTCTGCTATCCACAGTAAGAGCTGGAAGGGCTCAGCATATCACAGAATCAAGCCTCGTGCTTATGTGACTGCAATACAGTGCGGTTGATTATATTCTGAATTTATATTCTCTCAATCTCTGTTCAATCTTCGAGGCTGTTCATATCTAGGAAAACATAAATTATTTGAGAACAGTTTCATAAGAGTAAAATTTTATGACAACTTATGAAAGCCTGTATTAAAATTCAGAAATATCTACTACTTTTATTTCATCTACTTCATAATTTTGCCCACTTTGCATGTGTATCCAAATAAACAAACAGCTTTAAAGTCTGTCTGAAAGTATCTTTATTGTTTTTATCTCCTTTTCTATTGTCCTCGAGACGTTTATCATTATTTTGCTGAACATAAGGCAATAGGCATGAAGCTTAATGAGACAATGATTTTCAACATGATTTTATTTAGTGAAACATTATATGGCAGCCTAAAAACGCAAGTTTGTATCCAGTCTGTACTGTTTTCTCCAAAATTTGGAAGATAATTTAAGAGCTCAGCTGATACTTCATCAGGGATCCAAGTGACAAATATGTTCACACTGATTCATGTGTACTGTATCTGAGCAATGTGTATACCCCTGGTAAATGAGACTTCTATGTCTTTTTGAGAAAATGTATGAGTTACGTTCTACTGAAGTATAAAATCATAAAACTTCTCATCTACTGGTTCATAATCAATTTTATTTTGAAACTGATATGCAATACTAGACCTGTTTTTCTTTGTTTCCCAAGTGTATTGTGCCGTAACATTCCTCTATTTCCTCAAGCTCCTTCTTCAGTGACCATATTAAGGATAAAACATTTCTCATGGTCAAATACATTTTCAGATGCTTCTGACTTCAGCTATTAAATTAATTGCTCAGCTGCACCCCCTTTTCCTTTTTTTTTTGTATTTCTCTTTTTAACCATTTAAAGGGCTGTATTTATCAATATGACATCTGAAATCATTGAGATTTTGTCCCTGTTCTTCAGTGAGTGAAAGCCAGCAATAATGATTGCTTTGTAGCAGTTAGAAACTCATTTTGTAAATGAGTTATTATAGCATTTTCTTATTCTAGGCTGTTTATGTTTGAAAATACCCTGGATGAAGGAGACCATACTTTAGAAATAATAATTTCAGATACTAGTAATAAATTGTTTATAAAAACAAGCAGGCAAAAAAAGGGGTTGTGGAAATGTTTTGTTGTTGTTCAGTTAGTTTCATTTGTTAGTGCTGCCCCATCTGAAGCGTGCTCTCTGATAAGCAGGTTTCTTTGGATAGGAGCTGGAGGTTTCTGCCCTTTCTTGTTAACGCTGCTATGCTACCACTAAGCATTATTCACTGCTGCCAAAAGGTGGGTGAAAGATGTAACATCCAGTAGATAGGAAAGGAACGTTCAACTGTGCTGAAAAGGTAGTTTATTTCTCTTGTATTTAATTTGTCTGTGAAAGCTTTGCAAGCTAGTTTAATATGCATTTGATTACTCAAATATTCATAAATAAGTCTCTGTCCCTATGAGGTTTGCTGAATATGTTCTTAATTCTGTGGCATTATAAAAAATGAATCAAATGGATATCTGAGAACTGAACACCTTTCCTTTGTCCTGTACTGAGGGATCTATAAGTATGGAGAAAAAAAATATGCTTACATGTCCTGGCCAAATTTGTTCTTGTTGCATTTTGGAAACTCCACGCCACAAAATAAGGACGGACAATTTGTTTCACGGCTCTTTAGTTATAAGTTACATGTAAATGATAAAGATCCACAAAGGAAGGAAATTCCAGATAGCTTCTGGAATATTTTGACAATCATAGAATGGTTTGGGCTGGAAGGAACCTTTAAAGATCATCTAGTCTAACCCCAAATATTGGGCTAATTAGGAGCATGTGCAAAAGTAAAATGTAGCAATTTCCACAGTAGTGAGTGTCATCTAAAATGGAGCTCTGGTAGTTGTGAGTTAACTGGGAGTCTTCTGCTGTTTATGTCAATGCTTTTGAGCACAATAGATGTAGGGCCCATAAGAGAAGTCAAAGTCAGTGGCAGGGAGGGATTGTATCCTGTCCATATAATAAACTCAAGACCGGTTTAAAAATTAATACCTCTAACTGTTTTGAAACAATTATACAGAACGTTGTTTACAAGTTTCTGATTACTATAAAGTACAGAATGTAATTAATACTGTTACTGGTAAGTAAGATTACTTGTAAAAATAATGATTTAAATCAAGAG
Organism: Egretta garzetta; assembly: GCF_000687185.1. Classification (NCBI taxonomy): domain Eukaryota; kingdom Metazoa; phylum Chordata; class Aves; order Pelecaniformes; family Ardeidae; genus Egretta; species Egretta garzetta. The sequence continues at coordinate 4,260,445 of NW_009258615.1, read as the reverse complement.
CAGATAATTTTCAAGAGCAAATTCTAGCTGGACTTTCTCTTTAGAATTTCCCAGAATCATAAACTACTTTGGGTTGGAAGGGACCTTTAGAGGTCATCTAGTCCAACCCACCCTCAGTGAGCAGGGACATCTTCAACCAGATCAGGTTGCTCAGAGCCCCGTCCAGCCTGGCCTTGAATGTTTCCAGGGATGGGGCACCTACCACCTCTCTGGGCCACGCGTTCCTGTTTTTCACCACCCTCATGGTAAAATAATTTCTTCCTTGTATCTAGTCTGAATCAACCCTCTTTTAAGTTTAAAACCATTACCCCTTGTCCTATTGCAACAGGCCCTACCAAAAAGTTTGTCCCCATTTTTCTCGTGAGCCCCTTTTAGGTACTGAAAGGAATTTGTTGGCATGTCCATGTGTTTACATAAGTTAATCAAATAATTGAGTTATATTCATTTCCTCTACTTTTTATTCATCCTCCCCAGTCATGCACTCATTATATCACTTTTGATACAAATAGATAATATGATCTCACACACTGTTTAGGACAGTCTCATGTTCTGTTAATTCTAAAGTAGCGACTGTATCTACCAGTATTTCTAACAGTTGATATACAAAGCCATACCATAATTGGCATGCAAATCTGCCATCATTAGTCTCATCAGCCTTCATTCTCATCTCTTTGAGTTTTCAGACTTTTGTATAGGTCACTCTCTTATAAAAGCATGATGATATACAAATGTACAAAACAGTATCTATTTGTATGGAGACATGTAAAACTTTGGTATATTCATCCACTTCGGTATATTCATCCTGTGATAGGAGATAAAAATTCTTTGTTTAGGAAGTTAAACAGTCCAATACACTCATTAATTCTTCATGAGCTATGGCTGTATTGATGACACTTCCAGGTATGTTGCTACCCTTTTTTAATATCAGAGCATACCCTTCTCACAGATAAGATGGATCAGCTTAGTATACCCTTGGCATGTTTGCTTTACTCAAGCCTCCCCTCCAACCTCCCTCTGCCAGTGTCCATCTCAGTGGCAGAGGATGGACCTCTTCAATTTTGGGATACCCGGCCAAGGTAATCTGCTCAGCTATCTGATACTACTGAATAGTTTGTCAAAAAATATTTTCTAAGGATCATTGATGTAGTGCCTTTCACAGCAACAGCATGTGATTGTTCAAATTGGCTAATGTAAAGTTACCTATGAAAAGAAACCTTATGGAAATAACTAAAAAGTTCTTAGACCTTGGATATCCCTCCCCCTCTCCCCTCTTAATTCAATTTTCTCCTGTGATTTTGGAAAATGAAAAGTTACTCTGTATCTATAATACATCCTGTAACAATTAAGGCCTGACATATTAACAAGAAAACTTCTTGGCAGCTATAAAACTCCATCTTTTCACCAGTAAATAGACTATATTTCTCTTTGCTGAGAAATATTTATTACCACTGGACATCTAAAAACCCCTGGGCACTTTAACCAATTGGGGTAGAATATCAATGGATTAACATTAAAATCCTTTCTGCCCATATCGGAGTCACTGTCATCTCTTATCACTATAATCTGACAGAAGGTAAGCCCCTTCTCTCAGTCTAGTTCAGCTACTGAATCATCCAGTGAGAGCTCATCCCAATATATCTATAATCCCAAGAGGGCTCATTACAATGTGAAATTCCTCTGGCACAGTGAAGGAGCTCTCTGAAATTCCCACCCACCAATAGTTGCTCTCGCTTATGTTGCTCATTGTTCTTGCTGCAGTCAAATAATTGTTGACAGTGTCAAAATGTGTTCCTGTCACCTGTACTGCCTGCAGGTACCATGATATAATCTTTGCGAACACCGATGTTCTCCTCCTAATCTAGGCATCCTGAATGCAACCTGAAATCAGTTATTAACCTGCGCTGTGCCACCAAAGGGCCAAAAGCTAAATAAACGAAAAGAATTCTAGGGCAGTGCTGCCCCATGATTCCTATTTCTTTTCCTTGCTCCTCATTTACGATATAGAGGTTCACCATGCATGAACAGGCAAGACCTATAGACGTTTTATACATCAGGGAGGCTGACCTTTTTGAGGTTAGAAAAAACCAAAAATAGCAGTTGTCCCTATATTTGTCGGATATTTTCAATTGCTTCCCACAGACTTTCCAGAGTGAGTGGCACTGCTGAACTCTTCACTATGTTCAAGTTAAATTAAGATTTGCCTGTTTGTTTTCTCTTGGCAAAAGCAGAAACCAAAATTTTATTCGATATTAAAGTATACAGGAAGCTTTTGATTCCTGGTATTTATCCAATTGCCATTTTTTGCCCATAAATAGACAAACAAGCATGTTGAAAACGTCTTCATAAAAAGATGTTGATGGAGCTCAAGATAATGTGACAGCAAAACCTTAGAGAGCACTATACAATGGGGGTAAATAAATAGCTGATATATTTTTGCTTCCAATATTTTTCTGTTCCATCTTTCATTTTACAGAAAGAGAATGAAATTTTCCTTTCCACTCACAAATCCTTTCCTTCATCTGCCAAAATTGTATATGATAAAATACTATTAAAAACTGCTTCTGCTGAGAAAACCAAACCCAAACCAAACCCTGCTTTTTCTCTGAAGTATCCCATTGTAATATTCCTTAATAAGTCAGCAGTCACCCACACATTCACCCAGGTCTGGATTCTGTAACCTTGTCCCATTTTTCAGTATTTATTTCTTATAGCTGCAATCTCTAGGGGCCTAAAGTTTTCAGCAGACATCACTGGTTTAACCTAGCTTAGTCTTTGACATTAAACAATTTCTTTCTTCAAGACCATTATGAGATCACGTAGTCATCAGTAAAGGTTCTTGAAGTAATTGTGCTAGAGTAATCAACTAATCCAACTAATCAATTCTGTAAAGACTCCCCCCCCAAAACCAGCTAGATGCCGTATCAGTTTTGACTGTTTCATCTGGAGTATTCCTGAGCCATTTCTCACTCTATAATGATGCCTCTGGTCTTTCCAACTGCTATTTCATTATCGAGTGAAGAATTATTTAGTTTTCAGTAAGTCCACCCAAAGTTCACTTCCATATTCCTCAAGTTCAAATCAGATCAAGCAGTAGTAAGAGACAACTTGCATACATGCTGTTATTGCAGCCATGTTCATATACACCCACTTAAAAGACATTTCCTTCTAGTTCTAATAAATATTCCTCAAAATGTCTGTCACTGTGTGGCAACCTCATAGCACTTACATGATTCATCAGCTTGTGACTCTCTGGAGTTTTTAACTGACACGATTTAGATCACTCATAAAAGCAGTTCTTTAACCATCAATAGGAAATTAGCAACTTTTTATACAGAAACCCAGCTTTATTTTTGGTTGTAACTGATTACAGATGAAAACTGATAACATGAAATAGTAAAAACCTGCTTTTTTTAGGCGGTCCCAATCTTCATGCACCATTACTGCCACAGTAAAAGCTTTGCTGTCCTTGACTAGAGGCACGTGGTCAGGATGAGTGCAGGTTCCCAGTTGCTTCTGCAGTAACACCTAAGTAAGGTCTCAAACCAAAGGCATTGCAGGGTTTTTGCAGATAATTTCTCCGCATTTGTCTTCTTGTTGATACTGCCACTAGCCCATCGTTCTGTTTATTTTCTTTCTTATTTGTTTCACTACTCACTCCCAATTGGAAGATCTGCCCATCCCCAGATCCTGAGGTTGCTCAAGCTCAGTAACTTCTTGGTATCAGTCCCCTGTAGGTGCTCCCTGAACAATGTGCATTAATTTCAGAAACTGGCTGCTCATTTGAACATGCTGAAGGGTTCAGCCTCCCACGGTTAATGTACTCCCAGAGTGCTCTTTGGCTTCCTTTTTCATTTTGCCTAAATTATTCAGTGATTCAGTGTATTTAGGGAAAGGAAGGATCCTGTGCGGCCTGGGCTGAAATCCTTTCCACACATAACACTCTTCTCATTTTACTTAGAACATGGCCAGTTTTCCTCCAGTATTGCATGTAATAAATTTTTTACAGTCCTTGCATTCATAAATGTGGAATTCACAACCAACCCATTTCCTTTTCTCAAAGTCAGAGTGCATGAGTTGCAGAGGAGAAGGAGGTAAATCAAGTGCATTACTCCAGAATAGTGATACTAATTCCTTTTATAAATTATTGTGGATGTATGAGTATCATTTGCTTGGGAAAATTTCAATGGTGCCTTGAACTTTACTATTCTACAGCTTAAGTTTATTTTGAACACACTACAAAATTCTAGCATAATGATTAGCACCGCAAAGAACATCTGATGCATGTATACTTCTATTATAGAAGAAAATTGCTATGGAGTTGTTTAAGGTTTGAAGTAAGGAAACAGATACAGTGTAAACTGAACCCCTTGGCATCTTCTGAGCCATTTTCAGAAAAAAATATTTCCTTCTGGAGTTAAATCTCATGTGGAGCTCTCCACATCATGGCAAATAAGACACGGTTTTTAAGCTGCACATAAGCAAATCCTAAAGATTTCAGCAAGGGTTCTACTTCTCCATTTCCTTTTGAGTGGTGTCGTTGAGTTTGTGCTTTCATATACCCCATCTCTGGCAGAGCTCCTTTGTATTCTTGTCCCTCCTGAAGACCTTATTCAAATGGTAGTATGGGGGCATATCCAGTAACCCCCTCCCATTGCATGTGAACAGTTCATCCATATATTTAGGCAGTATGCACTATCCCATCATGGCATGATTTTCCCAGATGCTTGTCTCAGCTCCTGTGTCTGCTTCCCAGTTCACACTATCTTTGGATTAATGAATCTCTGAGATGAGGCAGCTCTGAACTGGCACTTGGAGGAGTGTGACAGAATATGTCATGAGAGCTAGCATTTGAGCTGGAGGATCAAGGATATTGTAGCTGACCTTTACAAGGGCCAGCAGTTTCTCTGAAGGTTTATATCAAGAAAACTTGAACTTAAATTACTTCAACAACACTTTCTAGTTTCAGCTGTTCGGAGCTATACTATGTGATGTTATATTGCAGAGCTGCTGGGCATTGTATTGGTGTTCTCTTTGCACTGGACAGCAGCGATATAGATGTGTCCCACCAGAGAAGATGGGTGACTTTCTGTGGATGCCCTGGACAGACTGATCAGAAGCAAGCCTGCAATTTTCAGAGGGATGAACTCTAATTTCTCAAGTATGTTAGTCTCATTACAAGGCAGAATGTAGAAATACTTGAGAGCATTATCTCTTAAAAATAGCTGTTATTTCTCTGAAATAACAAACATTTGTGCTTTGCTCTTGCAACTCAGAATTCTGTTCCAGGAGTCATCTGGAAATCCAGACTGAATCTTTTGTGGTGAAAATGTATCTCTTAGCACAGTAAAACACCAATGTAAAATTAATATTTATTCTCCGAATGGCACTTTTGAAATATATAAGATAAGAGAGCTGTGAAATATGCTTAAACTGGAAGAAGTTTCTCTACTGAAGTTTCAGAAATTTCAGAAACTCTGTCACCAGATTGGAATTCATCTCACTTTGGTAGTGGCTTGTGATGGGAATACAGCCATGACTGGAATGCTGTGTCATGCTGTGGGACTCAGCGGACTTGATACCAGCAAGTACTGTTCCAACAGTGCAAATTCAAGCCTTGTTCAGTTCTAAATAGCGACGGGCCTGAAATACATCCCTAGACATGCATCTGAATGGAAGTGCTCCCCTTTACTTTGACTGCCTAAAAATCCATTGTTAAGGCCCATGCTTCTCTGCTGTTATGAACAGAATTCACTGCTGATTGATAGGCTGTTTCCAGAGGTGGAATTAAGTGTGCTTAGAAAACTCCATCCTAGCCTGTGCTGATAGATCTGAGAGGTCTCCAGATGTTATAGATAGGTATGGGGTTTTGTGTGTAATATTTTGCACAAAGCAAAATAGTTAAGCCATACTGCAAATGCATGCAGGAAATTTCACATGCGTGAAACTTGCAAATTTATGTAATCAGGATTAAGATTAATTCAGTTAGAAGGAAAGCGGACTGATTCAAAAAACCTTGGAGTTCTAGTATCTTTTAAAAAATAAATTTCAGGAAATGGAAACGTGTTCCTTGATTGTTTTGCCTAATCAATCGAAACTCCTGACGCAAATGCATGCAGTGAGGTCATGTTACGTCATGCTTGCTTTCTTTAGGAAGCAATAAACTTACAAATGAAAAGTCAGCTTCATTTCTCAAGCTCTGGTGTGTACTGTGACCAATGCCAATTTTTTTTTTTTTCTTTGACTCTTTCCTACTTTCTCTCTTTAGAACTTAAATTGTGTTTCATGTTGTTTGATTCAGTGGGTGAGCGCACAGTGTGAGGGAGAAGGAGGGGAGTGAAATAGGGGACGCTTTGGTGTCCTGATCCTGGCTGGGCACAGTTATTGTTTGTAATTGGAGTAGCTCCCCCGGTGCAGTCTATGGCTGGTTGTCAAAGGGCTGCCGCAGCTTTCAGTTTGGTTCTGTCCTCAGCAGCAGTCATCTCCTCGGCATCTCAGGCTGGAGCTCGCTGAAGAGCAAACAGGAATGCTGTTTAGGACTACTGCGTGACCTTGGAGTAGCATAAAAGCCCTGGAGCACTGGGTAGGTGCCTTTTCTTGGGTTTGTAGCCCCTGAGTAGGGCTTTGGTTAGGTCCTGGTCGGTGTTGGTGGTTGCTAATGGCCCCCCGCTCCTTCAAAGTGGCAGTCTATCAAGAAAAATAATGTCATATAGAAATTTATTGGTCTGCCTGTGTGAATCAGAAGGTAGTGTAGAGAAATGGTCCCCAAGTGTACAACTGGCTTTAAGTGGCTCAGCTGCTTTTCTGCATTTGAGTGACAGTGGCATTAAGGCAGCACAGAAACCCAACTATTCATCTTTTCTGGGTAGAGCAGCTGTCTTTCAATAACAGCTAGAGGAATGCAGCTCTCCTCTATGACACTGATGTAAGGCAAGCTAAGATAGGAAGGATAATAGGTTCATGCATAGAGGATTACATTATTTCCTTTACTTAATCAACTGACTAAGGTAAGAGGTAAATATTTATTTACCATCTACAGATGTTATATAATTTATATAATTTAATATAATCAAAGGGTTTTTTTTTTTAAAAAAGTAGATAAAATCTGATTTTTTCCCCGTCTGTATTTTTTACAAATACATTAATGTTCTGGATAAATAATCCAAAAAAGAATATGAATACAATAATTCCATTTAAGTTAATTAATACTAAGAATGTATGAGCTAAGAATAATGGTTAATGAGATCCTAAAGCTTTTTTCTTTATCCTGAGTCCATATCCTCCCTTCTCCCCCCATCTTCCTTACCCCTGTCTATGGATTTAAGTTGTGTATATATCCTTCAGGAAAACTAAAGGTTAAGTTTTTGTTTAGGATGGAAGTGTTAGCCCAAGAGAAGAAAACACATGAAGAGAACGAAGATCTGCAACAGTATCATCAGAAGCCTGCAAACTGCAAGAAATTACTTAGGAATTGCTGCTTGATAAAGCGAATTTTTGCCTGGAAAAGTTTGAGCTCCAAAGGTACCTTTCCTACTGAAATTTTTAGTGTAGGAGAAATTGTTGTCTTTCCAAGAATTCTGAATTTTTGATACAGTGGTATTACTGAATTTAGAATCAGTCAAGTTACAGGTACAAAAAGTCTCTACTGTCTTGAGTCTATTGTGTAAAGATATTAAAATGGTACAGCTTTGATTGAAGGTTCTTTATCATAATGTGATATGAATAGTTGTATTGCATGAGCATTCATTTTGCAGCACATCAAAATACATGGTCTGCAGAAAAGGTCTGCAGAAAAAAAAAAATCCTTCAATCAGAAGATTAATGAATAAATGTAAAATCCCAGGAATTGAATTTATCAATTTATCAGGGCCCAACCCAAAAATCTGTTCTGATGAGTAAAACCTCCTTTGATCACTGTCGGAGTATATTTACATCGAAATTACATGATCAATCCCTTTGTCTTTGAGGAAATGGAGAAAGGTAACATCCTGTCACTTTTATACATAATGATGCTATGTGCTGTATTTATTAATAAATGCTGAAAGAAATGCTTCTTTTTAAATTGGAATTTGGCTGTGAAATATCTCACCCATTGGAAGTCTAACTCTTTTATGAATAATAAATTAAATGGCAACCATCCTCAAGTGATGGTTAATCTGCTTCGCATTATTTTCCTCAGGAACATATACACAGTTAAGGATTTTATTCAGCACTGATTCCTCTTTTTACCATCATATTCGTACTTTGCAATATTTTGTAAAAACAAAACAAAAAACACTGCCCCAAAGAATCCTTTTGTGTTTTGACAGCATTTTTCATCTCCTTGCATACATTTTATGACAATAAAAAAACAGGTCCTCAGTATATTGAATTTGTGTCAAACAGAATGAAAAAAAATGCATGACATTGTTCTGTTATGAAGAGCTAAGTCACCATATCCTGAGTGATATGTTACTTTATTTTCACATTTACTTTAAAGGATATGCTCCAGTAGCTTACTTTCAGCATTTAGAAAAAATGAGCTGGTTAAACACAACATACTTCTGGTTTTAAACTGCCCTTATCCCTGTATTATCCAAGTAAACACGTGTTTGATATGCCTTTTAATCTAAGCATAATAATTTAGCTATTCTTGGGCACTCACTTTTAAAGCTTTAGGCTAATATTTCCAACAAATGGCTGCTTTAATCACCACGGATATTACAGTTTACTAAATACATGTTTGATTTCTGATTACTGTATCAGTTTGTACCTGTAATTCTCATTTATTTTTTGTATTGTTACTGCAGCTAATGAAGCAAAAATGAACTTGCTGTAACCCTTTCAATACACTCATCCTTTTGTTCACAGGAATTTTAGAATTTTTTTCATTGGGTTATTTATCAGCAATCTCAGTAGACCTAAGGAATCAGCTCTCTAGAAATGGTGTGTGAATCTAAAGCAACTTGCACTGAAGCTAATATGTCTGGCTAATTATTTGCACCTCTGGAAAGGGTCTGAAAACAGTTGATAAATAATGATAGAATTAATGATTTATTTTGTCTTGGCAAAGTGAATTATCACTGTAAAATCAGGGTCAATTAAATTACTCTGGATTAATCCAACAGAGACAAAATCAGAATCTGACACATAGTCAACTCAAAAGGAAGCTGTTAATTTTGCTTTATCTAGTACAAAATTATATCCCCATAGGGACACCTTTATAAGAACCTTCGCATATTTATGGGGATCAAGAAGATTGATGTCTTGAGATAGTTTCTTCAGCACTGTTGTGTTGTCCAAGATGATCCCACTGGCTGAATAGGTTTTCCTAGACTTCAGTTCTAGAGCCTTCTGACATCTGTAACACATGTTGTATATGGCATATCCCTTCATGACTGCAGCTAGGTAAGACTTCATACATATAAACAAGTGGGGTATTTGTGAAACCCCCTAGGCTTGGCCATGGAGATGCTCATCCACTCTCTGGAATAAGTTAAGTCAGCCAGAAGTCTGCTGTAATTTAACTTTCCCCTTGTGTCCATGACAGTGCTATGGTAGCTATACAGAGCACCTGGCTACTGAGATACTTGGTCAATATCTACTGGTTTATGTCAGCAGGAGGAAGGTGGGCTTGCAAATGATATCGTGGTGGCTCATTCCCACTTGGGTATTCCTTTACGCAGATCAGATTCGCTGTTTGTTGTCTTAAGCTACCTTAACACTACTAAAGTGGTATAAAAATAGGCATTAGGCAGTTGAGGTTTGCAGTTTAATACTTAAAAAACAACTGAAATATTTTTGTTCATATTTTTTAAAAATAGTGAAATACCTCAAATACTGAATAATTTGGTAATTTGCTGCCATTATAACAGTTAGTAGTTGGAAATACTGTAAAGTAGTACATATTTGATCTTTCTTTTAAAACAGAGATTATTTCTTCTCTACAATTTGTTTTTCATAGTTTATTTGTGTGATCTTGAAACTGAGTTTGTAAACATGTTGTTTTAACTTTATGGAATTAATTATACTTTCAGAGACAATTTCCATTTATGAATTTGGAGTAGGCAAATAAATATTTGATTTACTGCAATGTTCAAATGATTTAACTCTATTTTCAGAATGAATAATCTTCAGTCTTATGATGAAATCTTATAGTGTCCTGGCACTGGGGATGTCTTCCTGCTCTTCTCGCTTCAACATCTCTCATAAGAATAAGATAAATGTTATAATAAATATATATATATAGTGTATATATATATATATATATATAAAAATTATGGAAATATAATTATACTGAAGTCTTTTCTATGTAGTATTTAAATAGCATGAATTTAATGCAGTAATGACTGCTCCAAATGAAGAACAAGAGAATAAAAAGCAGCTTATTGTATTTTAAAGGAAAATAAATGGAATAACATAGTTGTCAATGGGAAACAATTCCATGCTAAAGACACTATTTTAGTCCATGCTCAAGGCTCAGTAATTTGACACAGTAATTCCTCACACAGTAGTTTCAGAGAGCAGATACCCTGTAACTAAGGCTAGAGGAACAGACTACGACTATTGCCAGGTATTCATCAGTTAGAGCTCGATACTGCAGTGAGCTCTGGGCCCAAGTTTAAAAAACGTGTTGAAAAACTGGGCAGTTTCACTTTCAAAAATGAGCAGCACTGAAGTATCTCCCCACTAAACTGGCAACCTAGTCAGTTAATGTGGGCCAGTTACAAGTCTTTCCTGATTATTCCATGCCATAAATATACGTTCTGCTGCAGATTTTATAAAATGCAATTGAGACACCAAGAGGATAACAAGTTGTCTCTCACAAAGATACATTTGGAGGAATTGTACTGCTGACTATGCATTACACACTGCTAAAAATAGAGATTACCAACTGGTTATTTATAAAGTTTTTATAGTGTTTGCATTTCCTCGAACCATGTATTTATGAGTTGAGTTATGAATAATTCAGAATGATTCCAAGCTGTCAATCAATGTGTTTATTCTTCCCTGTCAAATAGTACATTTGACAAAATATTTGAGGAAAAAACAACCCAAGTTATTTGAGAACTAGTTAAATGTTCTGCTCTCCCTAGGGTACTTCATATACTCTCAGACCTTGGATAACTCAAAAAATTCCTGCTGGAGATTGTCAATACTGTTTTTTAAATATGGACTTCTCGTGAACAGGACAATAGTTTTTCCCCTGTGGTCCATTTGTCTTTTCTCCTCCTATGCAAATATATTGAGCAGTACTTTGAAATCCAGTCACATCTCAGACCATGAAAAGAAAATTTCCTACCAGTTGTTCAAATTTAATAAGAATCTTTATTAATATTGAGCATGAGTCCATTGGACTGAAGCATTCTTCCAAAGTGTCTCAGCACTAATTCTTGTGTGCCTGCTTTTCTACTTTTCTATTGAGCAGTGACGTGATAGGGCAAAGAAAATCTGAAAGCTAGACACTGATGATAGTGGAATTACATGTGAGGATTAAGGTATATGTATTTTCCAATATCAAAGCCCTCAACTGCCTTAATTAGAAACTATCATGACTAGGAGACAATAGTTGTTTCCTAACTTTATTACTGAAGATAAAAATAAGAGCAATAAATAATAGATATCCACTGTCAAGAATAGCATATTCTCCTGAGTTCATTCCCTTGTCCCAGTAGCTGCTCTTCACAAACAGTCCTCTCTTAAAGGATTGCTGGTATACTGTTCAGATCTTAACTTGTCCAGTAATTGAATTTGTATGGCCTGTCAGATGTGTCATTTTTTTACTTCGTGTCATGTCAAACTACTTTGTGTAGTTTTCCTAAGATTTTTTTCCCCAATTTTCTCCCAGATGCTTTGAACAATGTTTGGTTTCTGTTGAATTTACAAATTTACATCATGAGAGGACTTCACAGGACTTCATATGGGCACTAGGAAAAATTTGTTCTATTTTCCTCTACAACTGAAGTTCATAAGACTTTGCTATTTTGAGTCTGAAAGCCTCTAAGAGAAGAAAAAGGGGGGAGAGGGAGAGAGAGAGATGGAAGAAGGGAAGGAGAGGTGGGAGAAGGAGAAAGACCAAGGATCATGTCCCTTGCCAGACCCTCTTCTCCTTTCCATTCTAGATGGTGAATGTGTAAATAATTATACCATACCATATGAAATCCTTTCCTGAATTCAATAAGCAGGTTTTGTAGACTATTGCTACATGTATTAACCATCAAAGAGATTAACATACCTGAGATTTTATGCACTGAAGAAAAACATAGAAATCCATTTAAAAATTGAACCTTTCATGGTTTTAAGAAGTACAGAAATATTTATTTTGTAAAAACTCCAATAAGAGAAATGTACTTGGGAATTCAAAATGAGCAATTTTTTGCCCATTTTGTCTATTTGAAATACTTATGAAAATGTTTTACAGTTTGATGATGATGCTATTGGTGTACATGTTAATCTTAAGTAAGCTAGCTACTAAACCTAGGAGAAGTTACAACATTAAAACGTTATTCACTGTCTGTCTTTTAATGACTTTTTTCATAGAAAATTAGCATTTCTCAGTATTGCTTTAGGTATTTCTTTAATTACAACAAACTATGAATTAGCACTGTTTTCTTATTCAGCTCTAATAAGTTGAGGTTTTGTGGTGCCTTATGCCTTCTGGCTCGCTGTGGAAACGTTCCACTTTATGTTATAAAAGTTTCTCCTTCCTAACAAATATTGCGTTCATTATATACATATGTATATCTTTTCAAGTCACTGAACTGCATGGAAAATGTGGATATATTCCATTTATTTGTAAAAGTGTTGTAAGTAATGAGCTTTTTTATTTATTTCAGATTTTTTCCCTGAAACTAATATTTTGCTGTATTAGAATAGTGAGGTAGTTGTTCATATGTTCTAGGTATGAAAAGATTGTTTAAAAAATGCTGATAAAACATGGTGGAAAGAAAAGGAAAAAAGGTAAGGAAAATAATCTATTTTTAATATTTGTTTTGTTTTCCACCAAAGCCTATTCACCCAATATAATCTCAAATAAAGGAGTTTGTATTAAGAGGCCTGGCAAAAAGGGGAACCTTGTAGTTTGTTCCTTTCTCGCCAAATGCTAACTCTGAAAGACAAATCATGGCAATGAAATTAGAGGCTCTCCCTGGTGAATGTAATTTTCTTTTAAATTTGTAGCACGGAGTGACCTAATCTCAGTAAGACTTCTAATACTCTCTTCAGGGTAGCAGTAATAGTAATAGCACAAATTAACAGGGAAGTGTGTTATGCAGGAATGTTTGTTATCTTTCAGGTCATTAAAAGGGCAATTGGAAAAACATTGATTCTCACAACTTAGAATCATTCCAGAGTGATTATTCCAGAGTGATTAATGTTTTGAAAAGGGCTTTTACTGTGTATTTGTGTACAGACTTGCTAAACTGGGCAGTGTGTGTTAGCAAATGAAAATCTGAGGCTCTGACAAGTACTTATTAAATTATGTAACATAATTTTTGACTTGAGAAAGTTTAATGATAAGCAGTTTCTTAAATTATCTTAGAAAAAACCCCAAACATACACCTCCTGAAGTTTTTAAGACCTCTAAAGTTTTAAAATTAATATTTAAAGGCCACAGTCACGACAAGTCATGGCCCCTACTTTGTACATACAGAGATAAAGGTTTTTAAACACTTCCAAATTTAAAAATGAAGTTACACAAATCTTGCAATAACCACTAGTTTACACTTTGGGGAGAATTCATATATGCCTCTTCAGAGCCCTTGAAACAGTTATTGGTGCCTATAAAAGTAAGTATTATCCACAACCGAGTTTTTAAAGATACTTAATACAGAGATAGCAAGTTGCAAAGAGCAGATTATGACATCAGTTCTCCTTAGAGTGAATGTGCTTGTAAGGAGAGGGATATTTCATGGGAATTACATTTCCTTGGGGTTTAACATTCAAAGAATTAAATATGCTCCACCGTTAACCCCTGAGAAACATAGCTCAGAAAAATGTGAGTGCATCACTTTATGGAGTTTCTGCTTTATGCGTCCCTGCCTATACAGACATTACACAACAAGGTATGATTCTCCTTTTCTCTTGGAAGTTTGTTTCCTTCACATCAGACTGGATTCTTATAGTCTCCTGCAATTGCCACTTTTGTAATCCCGGCATTGCAGTTACTAGGAGAGACATGATATTGGAAGATGAAATATTAACTCATGGCAGATTGTTACCTAAAACCTCTACATTTGTAGAAAAGCATGTTGAACTCCCAAGGGTTTTCAGGTGTTAGCACCAAGCAGTTTGCATAAGCTTCCTAAGAGACAGTGCAGAGTTTTAAACTAGCTGTAATTAAGAGCTTTGAACAGACCCTTCTTATTAACCATTTAGTTTTGGATTAATCATAGTGAATGTGTGTTTTCTTTTCATACAAAAACTATGAGGAACCATCAAGCCAACTGGAACTTTTCCAGGGATGTCACTCTGGACTCTGCATAATGAAATTTTATTTTTCCATTGAGATTGTTAATCCTACTTACCAATGATCATCTTATTCTTCAATCAGTTAAAACTGTTAGAAAAAAACAATCCTAGCATCTTCTTGAATTTGGCTGAAGAATAAAAGGAATAGCTGATTAACTGCTCTTTAATCAGCTAGTTATATAAAAATTAGAATTGTTTCTCTAATTCTCCTTGTTTCTTTAGTAGAATTGGAGTTGCTGCTTCAATATCATGAAGATATTTTAAAATGATCCATTGCAATACAATATAGAAACTATGAAACATGAAAGCAAACTACGAAGTTCTGACCTCTCCATTTGAAAATCTAATGTCTAATTTTGTTTCCCCAGATTTTCCTATATTGTTATAAAAAGGTCAGTGTCCCATTTTTTTTAAAAAAAAAAAAAGGTTGCTAATCTATTGAAAATCTGTTACTTAAAAATCAAGTTCTAACAGTCAAAGATTTGGAGTATAATAAATGTAGAGGATCACCACTTTTGGGAAACTAAAATATATTCTTTATGAAACCAATATATACTTCTATTTAGTCTCTGTACTCACAGTATCTTTGATTTCTACTGTGCCTGCAGACTGCTGCTTTTTTATTTCAAGACATTCTATCAATCAAAAACTAATAGGCTGAAGAAGTGTATTAGATTAAGTGGAAGGACTTTTATATTCATGGCATACTTAGAAAATGGAATCAATCTTTAAATATCGTGCCACTTGCCATCTGGGCATTATTCCAGCAATTTAAATGGCTTAAATATATTGAGAGTACTTCAGATTAAATGGTAGCTCTGAATGTCTTTTTATAAATGGTATGGCCCATAAAGAACTGAATTTGTTGTGGTGGTTAACGATACCTGCATTTTGTTTACCAAAGTGTACTGAATATTAGGGCAGTATAACACACCTGTGTTTATGAGTGTCTGTCCATGGAAAAAAACCCTGCGACTAGAAGGAGCACTTCTACTGCAGATCAAGTGAGCTGTTGGAAGCAGCTTCTTTAAAGTATGCAAAGCTAGCTTTTTTCCTTTTTTTTTTTTTTTTTTTAGTGTGATGAAGCATTATGACTGAATAACTTTTCACAAAAGATCAAATTAAAAGGAAAACCAACATATCTTAGAAGTGGAGAGTTAGGGCAGAAGAAGGGAGGGGAGAAGCAGTAAGAAACAAATAAATCAGAATGACTAGAATAACAAAATCACATGTTGTTTTGTTTGCCTTTTTTTTTTTTTTTTTTTTTTTTAAACTTATTGCTGTTGTCACCTTCCTTGAATGCTTGTTTCCATTGGAGTCTACAGAGTGGCCCCGACAGTTCTTCTGGCAGGCGATAGTTCTGACTGGATAGATTTGTCCTCCTTTCAACCCAAAAGGGGTAAGTGGGAGGTCTTGAAGCTCTTCATTGCTGCAATAATGCCATCCTGCTGGGACCTCCCTGCTGTTTCCTTGAGTAGGATTATCTTCTTGGCAAGGAGATGTGTTCTCAGTTGTTCTTTAATTTTATTCTTCATCCTTTCTGTGTGCAAGCGACAAAAAAAAAGTTCATCGGGAGCTAGAGCTTTTCACTGAGCCATCTAAATGTTTAGTGGGCACAATGACTGTATTAGTCATATGTGGCAACACTGCAACTGAATTTTGTGGATCACCTCAACCAAGTGCCAACAAACCTGTACTGTGTAGCAAAGCAGAAGGCATACTTGATTTCACATATGTCACAGAAAATGGTGCTGGAAATATTGAGCTACCTAAGCACTTTTTGTACTGTTCTCCATAACCCTCCACATTCGAGGACAACCCGAGTTCTTTGTTACACGGGCTATTATATAGGACTATTATAATAGGCAAACAAATTGAAAAAGTTTAATACCTACAATACCAAAAATCCTTTTTTTTAAATCTTTGGATTTAAATCTGTCATTTAATTTGTGATATCTTTGGCCCTGTGAGTGCAAAAGCAAGATACTTGGGTGAGTTGGGGTCATCATTCCCAACAGTAGAGAAAACCTATTTCTGACAATACAAGAGAAATGTGAAGCTGGTTTCATTACTTACTTCTGGCCTAAGCAGATGCATAGGTTAAGGTTGTCTTAAATGTAACAGCAAGAGTGACTAACAGCAAGAATACATAATACTTAAACCTCTCTCAATTCAGATCACCAAGTTCCTCTGACTATAATTAGCATCACTTATCTGACGTCCTCATTATACCTCATGTATAGACATACTTAAAGCTGTAAAAATACTACAGCTTTTGAGTGTAGCATCTATCAGTTGAGCTGTTACAAATGTCTTTATGTTTATCTTTGCTGGTTGAGAGGTAAAATTTTTTAACATAAGACCCTTCAGTTGACAAGAGCTACCTTCCCAAGCTGTGGTAGTTTGAGTGCTTTAACCAAATGCCTTAGTTCATGCCACTTCTGATGCAACCGAGAACCAATGACAAAAATCAAACTTAGATGGAGGAGGGGAAACATCACAGTATGTCCCTACAGTAACTTAAAATTGAAAGTTGTGTTTCTGAATGTCAGTATTCTCTGTTGTGAGAAAATGTCTGTAAACCCAGAAATTTTTCTATCTCCCTCCAGTTTTGAATCATACAGGGGCACAATAATGTGCTGCAGCTATCGGTTTCTTGTCTGAAACCAAAAAACCTCTGCTTTTTAGTAAATGGAGTGGAAACTCTCAGGTGATGAAAAGATTTATAGAAATGCTTGTAAGTAAAACAATGAAATTCCTTAGTTGTTGGCTGAACAATTTAGAAAGTAGTGAACAAAACAAGATACAGAAAAGAGGTCCGTATGGTTAATTTATACTGGAGAACTGGATTTCTTCTGCCACAGAGTTCCTATGTGATGTTAGAGGAGTCAGTTAAGACAAACTTTAGGGATTGGCACTGTGTATTTCTTGTTTTCTGAGCGAATCCTTGGGGTTTGATTTGCAGAATATTGAGCACTTGCATCATTACTAAATTGGCTTTGAACACATATGAAAGGCTGTGTATTAAGCATTGTGAAAATGAGCTTCTGTGAGTTTCTTACCAAGTGCCCAAATTAGTCAGTACCTTTGATCTTAATCTCACTGTGCCTCTGTTCTGCATAAAGTAGGTATAATAATACCCTCTCATCTCACAGGGATGTTGTCAATATAAATGTAGTAATGTTTGTGAAGCACTTAGACACTGTGATGAACATCATATAAAATGGTATTTTCAGCTCAGATTTTCAATAATACCTGGTAAGTAAATTATGGAGGCATGGAATGTTGAAAGGATGAAGTTTTGAATTTGGTAAATAAATAATACCCATGAATTAAATTCACTTATCAAAAGAAACTCCTGTTCAAACTATAGCACATGATCGTGTCATTAAGAGGTTGCACCCTAATGCATATGTAGAAAGGGGCTGAACTAATGCTGTTAGCATTTATGATCACAGTACGGTTCTTTCAATGTATACTTCCTATGTAATCAATATATATAGCAAAATTTCGTAGTATGAAGGTTTTATAGCTTAAAACTCAGATCTTGGCATGAAGTTCTGCTTAAAAGTAGGGGTAATGTGATTGATCAAGGGATCAGGCCCTAAGATACAATGTGTGAAAGGTGTGAGGGGTACAGAAGGATGTACACCTTCCAGTTAATTGTGTAATGTTAAATCTTGGCTTGCTGAAATGAATGAGAATCTTGCCAGAAGTTTCATCATAGCAGGAATTGCATTCAATTTGCTTTATAAATATACATCTATACTGAACAAAACAAACCTTTACATAGGAAAACAAAATAACACCCATCTGTAGCCTTTGTAAAGTTACGTTTTAATGTATGTCATATTTGTCTAGAACGAGAATTTGGGGGAAAAATAACTCCTTATTTGCTTTTTGCTAGAAATGGCTAGTGTCTCATTTTGAATGAGGTCCTAATTAACTTATTTAACTGATATCCCCTCTTTAAGTCTTTATTTACTTCATTTTAGGTGAAACAAATTATGAAATCTCCAAATCTTAGGAAAAGCACAGGAAGTTTTTAAATTTTCATTACCAAAATCAAATCACAGATATCAGAAAAATATAATACCAATTTATTTTATATTTCAGTTAAGCTACAATTGATTCTATACTAAAAACTAATCATTATACTATAATTGAAGAGATATTTTTGGACCAATGTACCAGCTGGTGTCACAGATGGTACAGATGGCATAAGGCTCTTTAATGGGATAAAGATAATGTGTTGGCACAAAGAGAGTTGAGTATATGAACATGTGATTTTTCTTCCCCATTATAAACTGTATAATCAGTGTAGTTTTAATTGATACACAATTGATACATTTGTATTCCACAAATCTGGGTAAATACTAAGATCAATAATTTGCAGTCAGTGACATTAGTATAACCTTACTTTGTTCTGAAAAATCTCATATGCCATAGTAGGCAACAACTCATTAAACCTTGTAGTTTAAAAGAAAGAATTGCAAGACAAGTTTGATATTATTATACATAGATAGATAATAGAAGTTTATAGAAACAGCTGAATCGCTCAGAAAGTTTTTATTCTCATGAGCTTTGATATTGGTGTAGATATGGCAAGAAATATGATAGTAATATTCATAATGAACAATCCTGATGATAAGTGATCAGAAAATTATTCTAATTATTTTCTCTGAAGATCCACGGATATTTTTTTGCTTCAGTCTTTGTCAGCAAGTGCTCAAGCCACACTGCCCAAGTCACAGAAGGCAAAGGCAGGGACTGGGAGAATGTAGTAGAAGATCAGGTTCAAGAACACCTCAGGAACCTGAAGGTGCACAAGTCCATGGTACCTGATGAGATGCATCCGTGGGTCCAGAGGGAACTGGCAGATGAAGTTGCTAAGCCACTATCTGTCGTATCTGAAAAGTTGTGGCAGTCCAGTGAAGTTCCCACTGACTGGAAAAGGGGAAACATAACACCTATTTTTAAAGAGAGAAAAAAGGAAGTCCCAAGGAAACACGGGCCAGTCAGTCTCACCCCTGTACCCGTCGAGCTCACGGAGCAGATCCTCCTGGAAAATATACTAAGGTGAATGGAAAATAAGGAGGTGATTGGTGACAGCCAATATGGCTTCACTCAGAGCAAATTGTGCCTGACAGATTTGGTGGCCTTCTACAATGGGGTTACAGTGTTGGTGGGTAAGAGAAGAGCAAATGATGTCATCTACCTGGACTTGTGTGAAGTATTTGACACTGTCTCTCACAACATCCTTGTCTCTAAATTGGAGAGAGATGGATTTGACGGATGGACCACTTAGTGAATAAAGAATTGGCTGGATGGTCACACTCAAAGAGTTGCAGTCAATGGCTTGATGTCCAAGTGGAGACCACTGATGAGTGGCATGCCTCATGGGTCGGTATTTGGACCGGAGCCATTTAACATCTTTGTCAGTGAGATGGAAAGGGGGATTACATGTACCCTCAGGAATTTTGCCAATGACACGAAGCTGTATGGAGGGAAGGGATGCCACCCAGAGGGACCTTGACAGGCTTGAGAGTTGGGCCCATATAAACCTCATGAAATTCAACAAGGCCAAGTGCAAGGTCCTGCACATGGGTCGGGGCAATCCCAAGCACAAATCCAGTTTGGGTGGAGAATGGATTGAGAGCAGCCCCGAGGAGAAGGACTTGTGGGTGTTGGTTGATGAGAAGCTCAACGTGAGCTGGCAATGTGCACTGGCAGCCCAGAAAGCCAACCATATCCTGGGCTGCATCAAAAGAAGTGTGACAGCAGGTTGAGGGAGGTGATTCTCCCTGTCTACTCTGCTCTTGTGAGACCCCGCCTGGAGTACTGCATTCAGGTCTGGGGCCCCCATCATAAGAAGGACATGAACCTGTTGGAGTGAGTCCAGAGAAGGGCCACAAAGATGATCCGAGGGCTGGAGCACCTCTCCTGTGAAGACAGGTTGAGAGAGTTGGAGTTGTTCAGCCTGGAGTTGTTAAGTCACAAAAAGCAAATGACTTAGGAGAAATAAGTGAGTATGTCCTACAGAAGGCAGTGGAGCATGTGTATTGTACAACAGGCATGCAGATTTCTCATACTCTTAGGAAATGTAAATTATGTTCTTGAAAATTTTAGGATATCAGTTCTTTATTGACAATACTGTTCCAGTCATGTAGCTAGTGAGTCTGTGAAACAAAGCCAGGTTCTGCTGCTGTATCTTTTTCCACAGTACGGTCCTTGGCAATGACAGGGTTTAATGGGAGTTACCGATTAAACCACCACTCTCTGGTGGTTTCCAGCGGGCCCACCCACACAGGACATGTTTCTATAATAGCATCAGTGTTTCTGATTTTTTTTAGGAGCAAAGTCCTGCTGACCTTAAGGACTAAAGTGCTTTGACATAGACCAAAGCTGTACAGGCACTTGCTTCAGAAAGAAACCTTTGTTGGAGTTTGAAGTTCTTGCCTTTTTGTGAATTAAAATCTGATTCCTATGGGTTTTGTAGGACTAAAAATAGGGTTATGTTTAATGTATTAGGATATATGTCAATACTATCATTTGCAAAACCAGGGAAGGAGGAATCTGGGGTAAGAGTAAAGATAACATGCAATTATTTTGCCACTTGTCTTTCACTTTCACTGGGGTGCTGTAGATTCAAAGTTGGCAAAATTTCTCCATTTCATTCATAGGAAATGAAAGGTTAATCTGAACCTTTTATTAGTCATCTTGTCTGTTTTCTACTTTTTTTGGTCTGTTTTCTTTCTCTGCTCAGAAACTAGAGGTTATAATCTCATCTTTGACGAGAGTTCAGAAGAGCCTTCCTTCAGTATCATAAAGCCCATTGATTCATTTTTGATCAGATCTTTGAAACACCAGCTGTTTTATATTCCTGTCTTGTATTTTTTTAATAATAACAATAATAATAATATTTTTTAGCTTAATAAATGTCTTAGAATAGATTATCATAAACTTTCTGGTTTTGTAAAGCTGGTGTTACATAAATGATTTCAACTTGTCTGAACCTCCTTCACAATTATGAGAGGTACTACAATTCAGAGAGAGGTTGATTTTTAAATAGTAATTAAATTCTTGGTTTCCAGGTTATTTTTTCAGATGAATGTATGTCTTGCTTCTTCTCCACACAATATCTATATTGACTGTTAAAAGTGTCCTACAGTTGTACTTTCTCTGGTTGTCAGATTTTGATTGCATAATATACAGTTTACTTTACACCAGGATTGGAGATTCTGAAGATTTGGGAACTGCAGATAAAATTGATGCAAGGCTCTGTTCTCTGAGCCACTGGTCCACACAATAGACTTGCATGCAGTTGCTGAAGGAGTCACCTTCAGCATGAGAGCTCAAACTGAGTTGTGAACTTTTTGTTTACAGTAACCAGCAGGGTACTGTAGTCCTGTTTCTAAGTGCAAGATATATATGGGATTTTTTGAGCAATTTACAGGCTAAATTCCGAACTTAGTTTTTGTGTCCTATTTACTCATAGTTTTTAAGATTGATCTTCTTCAACTTGAACTGAACTAGAAATAAAATTGAAAACTTCCTGAATTTTAATGTAACAGGGACATATATCAGTGTGTTTCAGCAGCTCATAAAATAATTTGAATTTAACTATAGTATGTACCATCTGTTGTCAAAGTAGGTCTGAGTGCTAGCTGCCTTGCACTGCATTATGCTCTTGGAGAGATGCACAGGAAATGATTTATTATTTTTGCTCAATCTTAGTTATAGAAAGTTATATATCCTTAACCTTTCCTGGAGGAATGCACATACCTTTGTTCTTGCCTCTCATTGCTGCACAGCAGAGCCTGAGCTCATTTTTTTGTTGCCTTTCACTTTTCGTAGTAAGATGCACTTCTACAAATTAAGAAAAAAATGCCAAATGAGAAATAACACTTAAACCCCTATTTATGCGAGAAATAAATTATTTCACTAAGGATAAGGCTTTGGGGAAATGAACCATCTGCATTTTGTACACATTGAATCCATTGGGTTTTCTAAACAACTAGGAATGCTCTATGGGATCTTCTCGGTGATTTCATTTATAATTTTTTAGTTATCTTAATTTCATCCTCACAATTCTCAAGTTCCAGGTTAGAAGTTGGCTATCTTTATTTTTCATTGATTTAATAAATGCTGTCATTTTAGGTGATTTCTAGCCTTTTTTTCAAGTAAAAAAATTGTAATCAAAATGCTGTATGAGTTCTTAAGTTCCTTTATTTATAATTATTCTATATGAAGTAGAGGAGAAAAATGTCCAATTACATGGGTAAGATAATGAGAAATTTCCGCAGGTAATATTTTAGGATCATTATCATGTACTATTTTAGTAAATGAAGTGTCAAAAACATGTAATAAACTAGTCGTATTTGAATTAATTACCTAAGTTAAAGGTATCAGATAATTATATTTTGGAAAGGTTCGATGACTCCTCTTCAATTTTTTTCTATCATATAATACAAATATTGTTTCAAATATCCTATACCTTCTGCTGTGAGGGCTGATTTACAATGCAGTAGTTGGTTTTAAACTGTGAATATAGGTAACAAGTAAGTAACTACAATTGCTTTTTTTTTTTTAATCTACATGTTCTGATGTATGTAAGGTAAAATATTCACTGAATGTAAGTTACCCTGAGACATGTAATCTAAGGACAGAAATTCTTCTTTCACTCCAGCAGTTTAGGAGCAACATTTTTTTAGAGGAATGTGGGTCAAACCACAGAGATATATGTATATACATTAGTTAGTTATCTGCTTGATCATCACCATACAGACATAACAGGAATCCAGCTGTTTTTCTGGACAGTGATGTACTATGCAGAGATACCACAGCTGAGCTAACTCTGCAGTGGGAAATGGTATGCAAGTGCTAGTGCAGGACCTTCGCTGAGCTAATTAGCTGACTAAGCAATGCTAACTATAGCAAGCAGTATGCCACATAAGCAGAGCTGCACTACTTCTGAGCCACAGCCACTGCCTATACACAATGCTATTTTGAGGAACTGTGAACTCCTCGGCACTTATTCAGAGATAGATAGCTGCATGCATCTAGCTCCCCCCTGGAGCGGGGAGGGAAGAAGGCTGCTTTGAACAACAGAAAAACTTAAAAGAGAGATAAATGGGGTTGAGCTTCTTTCACCTATGGGCTGGGTCTCCTGGAGGGAAGCACAGAGTCTCAGGCTCATCACTGCTGAGATCTGCCTCAGTGGCAGATCTGCCAGGCTGCCACTTGCTCAGTGAGCAAACCATTTTCTTTCTTGTCATCTCTAAAGCCGGGTAGCTCCCTACAGCTTTGGAAGTAAGATGACACAACAACTGTCCAAGGAAATCTCAATTTTTTTTCATATAAGTAGCATTACTGAGACATTAGCTGCAGCTTTACTAGTGCCTGTGAATAGACATCTGCAAACAGCCAGTCATTAGTTCCAAAATTACTGGAAAAGCACAGTTTGAGATTGAGAGAACTGCTCAATGCACCCCAAAGATAAATGGCTTTTTTTCAGGTTTGAACTTCTAGGAAAATTGATGTTTGGTACAAAATGCGAGTTAAGAAGAAGAGAGCTTTAAATAGAGTAACTTGGGTTTGTTTCTTTACAGTGAGAAAACTTGACTGATGTCAACATAGAGCCACAAAATCTTTCAGTTGAACCAAATCAAAATTTTTTGGTGAAAAATGTTCTGGATAACGTTTTTTTTCCAGCTATGTGAGTCAATTTCTCTAATAGAGAAGAATGTTCTTAGAAGTTGTTTTGGAGCAGTTGTAATGTGTAGGTGGTGTGAGTATCAAAATTGCAGCTATTCAGGGTAAGCCATGAGCAGAAGATAACATTAAAAATATTTTCCGTTCATACTGAAGTCTGTCATGATCTTAATGCCTCCCTTAATGAATTAGATCCATATTGCTTTTTCCATACCTTTTTTTACTGAGTTGTAGTTCGTTTATCATCTTCAGAAAAGCCTGGCGTGATTTCCAACTGGTCAAAGACTTTGGGAAGAAATTAATGGATGCAAATTATGATTAATAACTTATTTACTCTGCTTTTCTTTTTACAGCAGCACCATCACAGAGCATATATTCAAAGCACCATGAAATCAGCAAGTAGAAGTATATATAGTATATAGAGAAGGTTATTCACTTTGGAAAAAAAATCATTCTGCAAACTGAAAATGTAACAAGAAACCTTCTGATAATGCCTGTTGGCTTACAACAACTCTCAAGTCATGACAGGAGGTCCCTCCATCTCAAAGGCTCTCCATGTCATTTGGGTCGGGCTCCTCCTGTCTGTTTTGGGTGATGTCAGTTAGTTGCATCCAATGTCACCATCTCCCACAGAAAACAATCTGTTTATCTCTGACCAACAGCTCTAGGATGATAAGGAGGTTTTTATGGAAATCTTGCACATGCTAGTTCTGAGCAAGGATGGACTGGTTGCCTGTTTGGTAAAGGATTCTTTTCAACTCTGAAAATGCAGTAAGAATTGGCCCCTCTGAAATATTGCCCTTCAGAAATATAAACTTTTTCTCACTGTTTGAAGCTGAGTCATCGTGCATTTTCTGGATGAGGAATGAGTACATAGTCTTTTTAGGAGACAGTCTTGTTTAACCATTCTTTGGTTTTGGTAATAAACCTTGCACTGTTCATGAAGTGACTGATTTAAGAATCAGTCCGATGTTCCACCAGGTTGTGCCTTCTCAGAGCACTTCATGGAGTAACATAATCTTCCTCTGAGACATCAGATTCTTCATCATAAACATCCTGTATATCCTGGCGCCGTATTAGTGAGAATCTTCTGCTGTGTGGTTTCAGAAAAGGATAAAGACAAACATAGGCATGGGTAATGAATGAAAAGACCCACTGTATTCATTAAAGTAAAAGGAGACACCACTCCTGGTATCAAAAGGAAATGTAGTCTCAATAGCCCATATAATTCTAGTTTTATCATATGAAAGAGAAGAAAAAGACATCAACAAGTGTTCAGAATAAGCTACACTGGCTGGGGGAGTGCTCAGACTATACTTAATAAATAGAACCTTTTCTTCTTTTCAGTTGAGGGACATGGAAAGAAGCCTATATAATGGACAGGGATGACTCTTAGGTGATTTCTTCTTTTGTGCCATTTTGCAGTTTCACTGGCATGAAAAGGATTGGGCTTCTACGATTGTTGTTGGTCATAATAAGCTGAAAATTATTTTATTTTATTTGAGTCTTTTTTAGTTGGGACTGTCTTAAGACTTGAGTGGTTTGAACTTGGCCTGTTTAGTAACAGAAATTCAAGGTAAATATTAAAATATTTAGTTATATATTTTATTTCATAGCCTTGGCTTTTTAATATGAACTACTGTGGAAGAATGACCCAAGGAAAATGTCTATTAGAGAACTTTTCTACTTCAGAATTGAAATTATGTAATACCTCCAAAAATGCTATCTTTAGATTGAAACAATGGGACAGGTCAAGCAACGTACAAAGGCTTAGCATTCTTCTGTTTATCAACAATAGATACCAAACATTATGTTCCTCAGAATCAGAAGCTTTATTTTAATTCCTTTTATCTAGCTGGAGAAAGGTTAAAGGAAAAGATTAAGGTATTAAGATTTGTAAGAATTGTGAGATTCCCTAATTCCAAAGAAGCTTTATTTTTGGCTCAGCTGCATGATAGCAGAAACCAACTTTTGTTCTGCTTTCAGCTGAACTATTTATACTTTGTAGTTCACCAAGGACAGTGCCTGAGGTTATTATTATTTTCCCTCTTTTTTTTTTTTTTTTGAAAACAGCATTTGAGAATATTATTCAAACATTTATTTTATGTTTTGCTTGGAATATTATAAAATGCCCTTATTGCCTCCTCATCCACACTAAATGACAGTACTGTGAGTTTAACTCAGTGGAAGAAAATCCGTATCATACCAACCCAGAAAAGCAGGTGATGTTTCTTGAGGACTGAAGGAATGATACTCGGCCCCTATTTCTCTTTTGGAAATGAAGTGAGGAAGCATGGCAGTTGGTAACAAAAAAGATAGCAACATAAACTTTCTGCCTGAAACAGGATCCTATAAAAATGCAGCAGAAACATGTCCAGTGAAAATGATTAGCTGTGTGGAAAGCTTGCCTGGGAATCCTAACACAGCTGAGTAGCTCTTCTACAGCTGAGGGTACTAAGAGATTCTAGAGGCTGGACCAGGGGCTGAATGGTGCAGACCTGTGTTGAATGTTTCTAATTGCTCCTCCTTTAGGGAGTTTAACTTTGCCACCAGTAAGAATTGTTCCATTAACTTCAGTGGTTATTAGAGGAGTACAAGGGCAAAGAGAAAATCTATGGATTGAAAGAAAACAGTTAAGCACTGGAAAAAGACAGATTTGACTCGGTGCACTATTTTTTTTTTTAAAATACAAGCCTGACTTGTGGTTTGGATTTTCTTTTTGGGTTTTTTTTTACACAAACCGTAATTAATCCATGGAATTTCTTGCTGCAGGACAGAATTGGAGCCAAGGTCTTGGGTTGCTGCTAGCTTAGAGTCCATGTCCATTCCATTTTTGAAGCCAGGTGGCAAATCTGAGAGGCTGTGCATGTTGTGGCTACACCAGCACTGTACAATTAATGCCCTGTAGTTCAGATCATGGAAAAGACACGAGCTTGGACCCTGGGGCAAGGTGGAACAGACAGCGAAGTGTTAAGAACTGTCAGATAATTTGACAGGGTACTTGAGGAAGAGCAGGCTTTTAAGAGATGAAGTTATTTAATCAAGGATTTGGGGTTGTTTTCCCTTTTTTCCATGAGTTTATCATTCTCTTACATGCTCTTTAGGGTGATGGCCTGATGCAGACCAGCATGGGATCTTTCACAGTCTAGTGAGAAAGCCTATCCCTTTTGGGTAACGGTCCATGTATTTTACTGCTTTGTAACTCTGATTTCCTATTGATTTTTCATGTTGGATTGCTTATGGTTTAAGCAGAAGTTTCTCTTCTTCAGTTTGAAACCTATCTGAGCCATGCTGTTAGCTAATATACATGTTACATCCTTCTTCCCCATTTCCTTGACATAAATTATAATTAGCCAGTTAATTCCAAACTGTTCATGAGCAGTGAGCTATAAACTACAGTGCAGCAATTGGGTGTGAGTTAGAGAGAGACAGGTTTTCTGGAGATGTTATGTTAACAAATACGTTACCTGCAGACATTCAAGCACAGGGTGCTGTAATACAAATGAAATACAAACTCACTCAGTCCTTTTTCTTTGTTTTCTCTATCATGTATCTTCTGTAATTTGTTTTGTCTTTATCCTTGCCATGCAACTCCCCCCAACTAATAAGGTTCTATAAGAAATTCTGCCAAATAGTCTTAGCACTGCTCTTTCACTGTCATAAGGCTTTGAGTGTCCTTGCTGGTGCACTAAAGTATGATGATGCTGGAGGTAGAAATATTTATTTATATTTTATATGGTTTTGTTTATTACTCATTTTCCTTTAATATATATGGTATTATATTTGGAAATGTAATTAAAACCAACTGGTTTCAGCTATTCAGTTATAAGCCTGGTAAGAAACAAATGAATTTAACTTGTTTCTACTCATACAAAAGTGTAATCATATTTCAGAAGCATCACCTGTTATAGACACAGTTGTAAGCAATATGAAAATAGAGAAGCCGTGCATTTTTTTTCCCCATATTTTCAGCTTTTTATGGTCTCAGTAGATGGACTGCATCCAGATGCAGTTTATAAAACACCTAGAACTGAGCAAGTGTGGTGTAGACTCATACAGGTGCAGGTACTGAAGGAAATGATCCATTTCAGGGGCTACAGGGGGCACACAACGATGGAGCTGCAGCCTCACCACGCAAAGGGTGTTGCAGGAATTGGGCACGAACATCACTGGCAATATACCAGGCAGAAATGTTAACAGCAAAAGCAGCTTTGCACAAATGCAAAATGTTGATTGTAATCAACATGTAAGAGAAGATTTTTAAAACTGGATAGTGAAGTTCTGCAGGTAGGTGTCTTTGCAGGAAGAGTTAGGTAGTACAGCCCATCTGCAGGCAAACCACCAGTTTTACAGCTGCATCCAAGGAGGGTAAGGGGGCACAGGTGTGCCCAATGTACCTGCTGGGGTCAAGCCTTTCAACAGAATTGACTTCACTTAAACTTTGCTTAGCTACTTGTGGGACTCAGGATTAGGTTTTGTGGTCGAATGATCTTAGGGGAAAGCTGTGACTTGAAGGTTTATTCTGATTAAAAGCGCAGTGTACATGGGTATTCTTTAAAAGCAATGTATTTTGGCTGCCTTAGGAATCTAGAGGAGAGTTTAAGGCAAAGAAAGTGGCAGTCTCACCTTTGAGGGCTTTAATAGACTTGTGGAAGCAGTCTTACAAATAGCGCTGTGGAAAGAGGATTTAAAGATAGAGCCATTGTGATTTTTTAGAAGCATCTGCTACAACAGGACTACAGAGTATGCAAGAGCTGCGTGACTCGGCGAGAAGCAAGGTGAAAGGCTCTTCTGAGTGAATGATCTGGGGAGAGTTTTTCAAGGCATCTGTGAGTGTTTTAATGGAGAAGAATAGAGTGACAGGGCGCGACTGAAGCAGGTAAGTCTTTGCTACAGCAACTTATGTAGCTAAAGAGGTGAATTGTTCGGGGTTTTAGTGCACACAGAGCACGTTTAAACTTTATGTTCAACTGCATCGTCCGGTTGAGGTTTACACTTCTTTTAACAGCCTGGAAGCTCATCCGTGTTGAGCTATCGCCACCTAGTGGTAAAATAGAAATGGTAAAAAATAACAAAAACGTGGAGACTTTCAAGTGGTTTTTGTTAGCTGTTTGTGCTTTTGTAGGGTGTTGTGGAAAAGGTAGGAGCAATAGGACTGGTGAACTTTGTTAGAAACGAAAATTAATAAATGTGGTAGTAATCTATTACTGGCTTAATCTTTTAATGGCTCTTCTTTCTGTGTTCTGTGATAACTTGTTAAGGAGTAGTTACTTCTTTAATAATTTCCCTCTTTAAAATATTGCTTGTAGATGTACTTAGCTAGTCCACAAATTTTCTGCTCTTGCCTGTGTATGATTTTTTGTAAATGGAGCTTTGATGTTTAAAGAAGGGTGAGGTTTCTTTTATTATAAAATGCAGTTAGCTTCATTTAAAACTCTTTGTTACATATCTACTCTGTTCTGACTTGCTTGGACTTATGTGTATTTTTTGCCTGACATATACGTATTTCACATACTACTTTTTTGATAAAAACACTTTACTTTTTCTTTTTAAAAATAAAAAATCACGTTCAGCAGTATGGACAGTAAGCAGTGTACTAGCAGTGGAGGTAGGCTGGTGGTGGAGTCCTGGAATTTGACACCTTCTTGAATGTGCATGTTTTGTCTGCATACTGAAATTTCCATTTTTATATCTTCTTGAGCAATCAATGTATAAAAAAACCAAACTTGTTTAGCCTAGGGAAGCTGAGCTGTAAGGGAGAGATAATGTGATGCTGCCTCTGAATGCCTTTGAAGGGCAATGCGGAGAACATGGGAAAAGCTATTGAGCTGAAGAGCAAAGTTTTCCAAGAATAAGTAAGAATAATCTAGATGCCAATAAATTCAGGTTTCTGGCTGTTAAAGAGATAAGTGTCTGAAGCAGGCATCTAACTAGTGACAGGGCAAGAAGAATGCTGAAGTTTGGTACATCTATGGAAGAAATGGGACGTGATTTTCTGTAGTAGTGGGTCCATGCTAGAGTTGGTGATCTTAGGAGCTCTCCTCTGAACACATTCTGAAACGTGGACACAATGTGGTGGTGTTTTGGAAATTTTTTATATATGCTTATCCCTTATTTTCGGTACCTCTGCTACACAGAGAGGTGTATAGCTCTGATAGCTGTCATGTCTTTGTTTTAATTCCTGTCTTAATAGGTTAGGGTAAATTAACATGCTTCAAATCCGTGCTGATCTGTCATTGAGCCACAAGCCACTATATCTATATAGCTTTTTACTGTGACCGATTGAGATATTTGCACCTCTCCTATGAGGACAGGCTGAGAGAGTTGGGCTTGTTCAGTCTGGAGAAAAGAAGGCTACGGGGAGACCTGATTGCGGCCTTCCAGTACCTAAAGGGGGCCTATAGGAAAGATGGGGAACGTCTTTTTAGTAGGGCCAGCTGTGTTAGGACAAGGGGAAATGGTTTTAAACTAGAACAGGGTAGGTTCAGGCTAGAGGTAAGGAAGAAATTTTTTACAATGAGGGTGGTGAAAGACTGGAATAGGTTGCCCAGAGAGGTAGTGGAGGCCCCATCCCTGGGAACATTCAAGGCCAGGTTGGATGGGGCTCTGAGCAACCTGATCTGGTTAGCAGTGTCCCTGCTCACTGCAGGGGGGTTGGACTAGATGACCACTAGTGGTCCCTTCCAACCCTAAACATTCTATGATTCTATGATTTGACCTATCTGGTAAGTCTCACAAGGTACTGCACTAAGCCAAGCCAATGTACCTAAAAAACAAGATAACCAATGATTCCAATTCACAGCCCAGAACTGGCCTTCTCCGCTGCTGTCTTAGTGAACTGCTCCAACCAAAAGCATAACACCAATTGACAATTTTTTCCCTGCTTATGTCCACCATTATTTGTCTTAGCTGTCCTTCAAATGGTGTGCAAAGTGCCTTTGTGGAAGGGCTTCTGCTTCTTTGTGATGCCTGCCCAAACATGAACTCCTTATCTACTCTTTCTGTAAGCTGTGACTGTTTCTGAAAAGAGTTATGCTTTATTCTACTATCTTAATTACTTGGATGGTTGCTATGAACCAGAAAGGAACGTGATCTCTGATCTGATTTTATAGGTTCTTTTAAAAAATTGTAATGGTGCTAAAAATCAGAAGTTGCTTTAAACTTGTTTATGTTCTTAGAATATAACTGCTTTACAAAAATTCATATATGTTGTCTGTGTTTCAGTTTTGTTGGGATTTGTTATGTAAATGTGAAATAGCCTAATAAGAAATGTGAGGAAGAACAGGGTTTTTTTGTCCTGAGTGCACAGACTGAGTGCACAAAAATTATGTGCTGTACCTCAGATTAAATGGCACCTTTATTTCTTGAAGAAGAAATAGCTATCATCTCCTTGACAAATGTGGTTATAAAACAAAATTTATGTCCCACTCAGAAGCTGTTTTCCTTGACCACAAATGGTTCTGTGTGTTGGAGATGTGTTTCGTTGCCTTGTTAGACTGAAAACTTCCTTGGCTATGTTTTCAGGGGAGGTTTCCTCTGGTAACTCTCCTCTTCTGACTCTTTGCTCTGAATTTTAGACTTATCACTAGTGTGAATAACTCTGTGGCTGTTTGGTTGGATGTCTCTTAAAGTTTTCACCTGAGATTCCTTTTCCAAATAAAAATCTTGTTTGTTTTAATGAGGAAGACAAATACCAAAATATTTTTTTTTAACTTTAAAATTACCATTATTCTTCAGGTGATGAGTTAATCAAATCTAGTAGTGTTTTGGAAAAGTAAAAAGAGGGTAAGCTAAAGCTCTGCTATGTTTGAAGTTATTTCTGCAGAACATCTCGGGAGACTTTTTCAACCAAAATCAAGTTCTATGCTGCAAGCTTAGGCAAAATTATGTATGTGGTCTAGCTGTACCCTTCTCACTTTCATTTTTTTCTACTACTGATTACTAGTATCTTGTCTGAAGAGATTGTAATGTTTTAAATGATATTTTGTTCTTTAATGACTTATATTAAATGAATTATGATACTCCCCATCTCTTAAGAGTTTTAGCTGCTGCCACGTTGAAGTGGGAATCTGAAGAATTAGCAAAATGGTTTTTCAGTGCTTTACAATGCACATGGGCTTATGTGTCTCACCTTTGTAGGTGCTACTCTTGATACCAGTTACATACATTACACTGCACTCCCCCCTCTGACTGTATATCAACATGATAGTCTAGTTCAAAGTCAGCGGGTAGGGGACGAAGACAAGTTGGCATCTGCTGGAGGCACCAGTGATGGCCTGGCATTGTAGAAAGGCAGGAACAAGGGACTTACATTTTCTTGTTTCTGAAAGAGTTTTGACTATCATTTGCATCCAGCTAGTGGTAATGTTGCATTACAGTTTGGTCTTCTCAACTCTACAGGTTAGTCTTACTCCTACTCAACACTTTCATGTGCTGACTACACACTTGAATTCCTTTGTTCTCCTTTTCTGATCCTAAGCACATCTTTTTTTTCTATTTTCCCATGTTTCTTTAACGAAAATAATAGAAGAAAAGTATTACTAACAGCTGTATTTCACCATGTTTGATGCAGCTTTATAGTGTCCTAATCTCTCTTCTGTCCTAATCCCCTCTTCTGTGGTGCCTCTCAAGGCTTTGGGGAAGATACCATTGTGTGTTTGTAAAGCTGCCACAGTAACTTCCAACAGCGAGTGAAGTGGCACAGCTTTACTGGTATCTCCTGGGCTTGGTTTGCTTGGTGGCGCTGATGACAGTGAAAAGGTACCTGACAGAAGGATGAATGGATCTGTGAAGTAGAAGGGCCTCTCTCCATTGCATTGGTGTGCATTAATTTGTCCTTCACAAATTGCAAACTATAAGAATTTAAGAAGGCCATGTATGATAATTACTAATACAACTGTAAATTGTACTGGCAGTACCCCAAGTTCATGGTCAAAACTGCACCCATTTTGCATGCCATCAAATTGGATACAGTAAGGGAGATCTGGCTGCTGGATGTTACAGGCCCTAAGGGGGAGAGAGCTTAATGGTGGTATTTCTACTAGACTGCAAGTATTCAGTGAAAGGACAGTGGTTGGAATGATGAGAATGAATGACTAAAACAGCATCCTATGTCTTAGATGGTAATTCTCAGAAATATTTTTCTAATTAATGGATTTGTTTACAGGAATATACTTTCTCAAAGTGTTTGTGACCAAGTTAATGTTCCTTGCTCTGGGAAGAGAGTACAAATTTAGGTCAGCATACAATAAATGAAAGCCCTTTAGGTGGCACCCCCTAGCACTGTGTACCATCTGGTAAGCTCTACTTCTACTTGAAGTTGCTATAATTTTGTCTGATGTCTTGAATGAAAATTTGCCTGTAAATGTAACTGTTTGGCCTACTGCTCTCATTTTTGGACACTCTTAGTGTTTTCACAACAAATGTTGGCTTATGCGGTCTGTCTACCCAAGGCTGTGTGAGAGGCGAGATCCAAACTGCAGGAATACTTGAGACTGCTAGAACAAATCTAGCCTTTGCCTGGAAAGTGTCATGTTCTCTCCCATGCTTTTAATTTGTAGTGTTGGTGAGCTGTTATGAGGGAGAGGAAAACCCAGTCTACTCTTTTGGCTTGCTTTCTAGAGAGAGAGAAGGTGTGTGTGTTTTCTAAACTGAATCAAAATTGGATGGTGAGGCAGTTAAAACTTATTTCTTAATAGCCTTCCATAGCATGAAAGTACTTAAGTCTGATTTACTTCCTACTTCAGAGTTATACCAGAGTTTACTGGTATCCAGTTAAGATGTTTTGTGTTATTCTCTGTTGAGCCTAAACCTATTCTGATTTTTGTCCAGGAAATGCCTCATTGTTGAAAGATGTTTGGCATTTTGAGACTCTATCCATGAGAAATTATTCCTTCAGTTTTATTTGACTTTACTACTGATTCCCCCACTCCACCCGCTCTCAGCTTGGGACAAGGTTTTCTGAGGCCAGCAGGGTCTGAGAGCAGTACTTGTGTGACTGGTAGAAGGGTATCATATCCCTTAAAAAGGTTAAGCATTAAGAGTGAGAAAGGAGCATTTTCAGAGTGTTTCAGGACAAAAGAGTGAGTGGTATTCCAGCCAGCCTAAAATGTTCTGCATTGGTGACCATGAACAAGGCTTATCTTGGAAGTCTTAATGCTTTCAACACACTGGGGTTTTGCTCCTCAAGGAGCTAATTATTTTGATACATCTCTCTTGGGTGTCACATTTTCCTGAAAAGAAAGCTGAGAGTTCTTACAGCTTAGACAGTGCTCTTAATGGAGAGATTGTTGGGGTGTCTTGGGCCATTGAATGTTTCAAGTGACACCCTTCTTTGAAAGACAAAGTGTTGTCAGGAAAGGGTCTGAACCGGGAGTGTACATGGTCATCCTTTTTTACACTCTGTTGACTAGACTACATCCAGAGCAGGGATAACTCACTAATTTGAACGCTTGGGACCTAACAGCATGTGTGTTTGTAGGTAATACATGTGTGTGCAGAAGTATTTATTAAATTGCATTGATTAAAAGCCTACTGTTCATTTTCTGACAAGCCAAATGCAATAGTATAATGGGACTTTTGGCAATGTATAGTAATGATGCATCTGTCTGCTGAGGACTTTGGAGAATAACTTTATACTAAAATGTAGAACTCTAGCCTAGCTGTCAACCTGCATGGAATATTTGACAGATTTGCAGTTTTCACCTTGGATAGCAATGGGAAAAGATAATATTAGTCAAAAGTTAAATACAGTAGCATAAACTTTCAATTAAAAATAATGTTTAATTTATAGTAAGGCATGCCTTTCCTTTTAGATTTTTGGTATTGTTTAAGGGAGGATGGTAGTTCATAGTTATTATTCCAGAAAGTTTTAGTGTAGAATGGAGAACTGAGGTTATTCTCTGCTGTTTTAGGATGATAGATCTCAGTCCTCTTAGGAAACTTAAATGCAAACAGACTGGCAACAACAGCTGATCTAACCTAACAAACTTCTTTGCTTCATTTTATTCTGTGATCAGGTAGAGATTTTAGTGGGGGTTTTTTATTATTATTTTGCCTAAGAGTACTTAGAAGACTTTCAGAGACATCTTATTAAAGGAATCTATGTGGATTTCCTTGGCCATCCAAGGAAACTAACGGTTAAGTTTCCTAAAGTATCTTAAAACTATCAAAGCTACATCTGACTAGAAGATAACTTTGGAATAGGTTTTAGTGTAATAAAATTACATCTAGATATTCACTTGAAACACATCAATCGTATACATGTGTAACTGAAAATGTGCCTGAACATTTGAAAGAACATGTGAAAGAACGTTTGAGGTTTCTTTCCCAGAAGAAAGCTGTGGGTAAAACCACACTGTCGGCCCTTGTGCATGGAACTGAATGAGGACTGTGTCTCTGCAATTTTGTCATTCTTTAATATTATTATTTGGCAGTAAATTAAAATTGTGAACTTAGAGGTACAATTTACATACCACCTCATTTGCATCTAGGTAGCCATACATTGCCTTAATCATTGCCACAGCAAGAAAAATGAAAATGCTCTTTGTGTCCAGTAGGATAGCTTTCCCAGGCAGCTTATGTTGCATTTACTTAAGGAAATAACAGTAGATCTTTAGTAAGTCTGAGGTCATTGCAGTAAATGAAAACTGCTGCATATTATTTTAGTTATTTTCATTTTGTTGCATTCCACTGGTCTCTGACCTCTACATTCTGTTGTTGTCTAAATTTGCATGGAGACTTTAATGTTATTTTTCATGCAGCACCATGCAAATGCTGCATTTTTATATTGTCCTTCCTGTCTTTATGAGTGGATTAAAAAGAAAAATTAAAAAATCAAAATCGGATTAATCTTACAAGGACAATGATGACTTGATTTATGAAGCTATCTAATAATGTTAATTCCTAAGCAGTGACGAAGGATTGCATGAGATTGCAGTAACTCCTTCAGCCCCAAATCACACTGACTTATTTTATATTAATTATTTCTTCTGATTTTTTTCTGATAAAGTTGACTTCAGTATCCAATACTGAACTTATTCTTATATTTCCTGTTTATGTTGGTTTTCTTTTTTTTTTTCTTTTGCTAAGTTATCAGGTGTTGCTTTCATTGCTAGCCTCTTGCAATTCAGCTGCATGAAGAATGGATCAGAGTCAGATGAAGGTCCTTTATATAAGCTTTATCGTTTTCATGGTATTTTCCACTGTCTTGCTGGAGTCAGTGAGGTACGAACAAAATAAGCCTGCCTTTTGCTTGAACCAATGTACGCTAAACAATGTACAACAGCAGATATTTCTGAATAATAGCCTCAAGATCAGGGATCATATGCCTCATTAGCTATTTGGCTTTAAGTTATTTTTGTTCAGTAGGTGTGGGATGGTTTGGCAGTCAGCTGTTATCCTGTTTTGTGAGGGGTTTTTTTTGTTTTGCTTATTTTTCTACTGCAAAACTCCAAACACTGCCAAGATTCCCCACCCTCTTGTAACTCTTCTGTTGTTTGCCTCCCATTCCACAACAAAGTCTCATTTATAGTACCTTTTAAGGCACCAAAAATCAGTGTTAGGCCTAAAGCTGTTTACAGCACAATCCAAACAGCAAGCAATGGCTTCCAAGGAGGCATCCAAATATGACCCTAGCGTCCTGTGCTCCTGTGAGTACCTGGTGCTAAGTGGTTGGCATGTGTTTGATTAAGCAGCCATCATTTTTACAGAATGGAGAAAGCCATCATTTGGAATTGAGGGGGGGAAAAACTTCTGCTTATTTTTATCATAATTTTCCTGAGTGTGTATTCAAGTGAATGATTCAGCCTCACACCTTTGTTTCTTACAGACTGACTATATTCACTGATTAGAGATTTAGAACATGTAGTGCAGACAAACAAAACTATCCTACTATTAATTTACTGCATGTACACTTTGATAAATTATTCTGTAGCCTTGTCTTTTGCAGTCAGTCCAAGTAGGGCTGAAAAAGCCTTGGAGGTAGGATACAGCCCATTTCAGTTGAAGGAATCTGCCTTTTTTTTTTTCCCCTTTCCTCAGCTCGTCCTGAAGCCTTTTATCCTCGCAAATGTGTCCTACTCTATAACCTCACTCAAACGAACCAAAGCAAGTCCCCAAAACTTTCTCCCCTTTCTCCTTCAATCCCCTCCTGTCATGCTGACCAACCCTGGGGCCCTCACTTTCTCCAAAACTAGCTTCTTGTCCTGCTTTTGGGGAGAATTTTGAAAGGTCTGTGTTAAGCTGTGTATTTCACACAGTGATGGGATGTTTTTTGGGAGTTAGATAACCGAGACTAGATGGGAGCAAGGGAGGAACAGGTATATGGCAAGACTAGTCCCAGGCAATCATAACTTCTGTGCTCACTACTTGTTCAACCTATGAGACCAGTAACATTGAGCCCCAACCCCTTTGATCTCTGTATTATTATTTTTCATTTGGCCTGAATGAGAATTGCTTTGAGCATTAATATGTCTTGCCACCATTTGCAGATTGAGGCTTTACCCACTGCTGCATTTACCTTCCAGCAGAGTCATAGTTTACTACAGAACTATTACTTTGGGAGGTTTTTTTTCAATTATATGTAGTCAGGAGTCTGAGTAATGATAATTCTGGAGATATAACGATTTGGGTAATCTTCTTAATATGCATGATGGGCTTCTTCAGTAGGAATCGACAAGTTAAATAGGAATAGTTTCAAAGGAGTCATTAATGCCTTAATGTGTTAATGATCCATGTATAATGGAGTCCCTCTGTAGTCACTGACAGGCATCATAATGGTCTTAGTACAAAAAAAAAAAAAAGGATGTAGCTTCTCTTTCATTTTATCCTGAAGTCTTACCTCTTCCTTATGTAAAACTGCACAGTAAGAATGAAAAATGATGTGGAGTCATAGATAAGATGTCACAAACGTGCAAGAAGTTCATAGGTGTTTTGGAGCAAAACAAAAGCTTTCAAAAGACTGCCGCATAATACTAACTGAAATGTGGAAAGCTTGTGGAGTTGAGCTACGTTAATTTTATTCTTATTTTTGTTGTAGGGTTTGTAATGCAATAGTGCACAGAAATAAAAGTGGGGTCATATTGTTACTTTATTTCCCAAGAAAAATGGAAAACAAATGTTAAATAGGGAAAATTGAATTGATAGCATTGAGCTTCTTATCTTGTAGTTAAAATACTAAAATATATAACGTATAAAGTACTAAAAATGTAGGGAGTTCTTAATCAGTATTTCTATAGGAAGTATTTCTAAAGGAAGTACCAGTAGGTTTCCCTTTTTGTACACAGGATATCAGAGATTATTATGTTGGAGACCAATCATCCATCCACTCTGAGATCAGTACT
The DNA here is from genome assembly GCF_000687185.1 of Egretta garzetta. NCBI lineage: Eukaryota > Metazoa > Chordata > Aves > Pelecaniformes > Ardeidae > Egretta > Egretta garzetta. Next base: position 4,221,944 of record NW_009258615.1, on the reverse strand, counting down.
GATGTCTTTTGCTCAGCCCCAATCTAATGTTAAACTGTGAAAAGTGGAATTATTTGAATGGGAGAGAATGAATGACTCTCCCAACCAGCATGGTAACTTTATGGCTAGATCTTTTGCTTGCATGGAAGAAATGTGGAATGAAATTATTCATCAAAAGGAGTCAGAGAAGTGATGTTTTAAGTCTACTCTCCATATAGATGTTGGTATGCTTACCTGTTATAGAAGAGGTCCTTGATGTTCCCACAGATCTTTAATTCTTCCAATGCACGCCTGTGTCAAAATGAAATATCACTAAAAGATGTAGGATGAGTTGGTAAAAAGAATAGCAACAAATTGCCAGAGTCACATGGTCACCTTTTAATTTCAAGCTTGAAGTTGCCAAATCACTCAGTACGGTGCATTAAGCACTGGGACAGGCTGCCTGGGAAAGTGGTGGAGTCCCCATCCCAGGAGGTATTTAAAAGACAGGTAGGCAAGGTGCTTAGGGACATGGTTTAGTGGTGGACAAGTACAGTTGGACTCTGATCTTAAAGGTCTTTTCCAACCAAATGATTCTATGACTTCTCACTTAAACTGACTCCAGTACCAGAGGGATGAGACAAAGTAAAAATGGTCTTTAACAGCACTTCAGAAATTATAGACTAATAAATCTGAAGTACAGAACAAAAAAGTGGAAGTTATTAGACTAGTAGAAATATGTTGCAAAGGGAAAGAATAAATGTTACTTTTACAGAGAGAAACTGCACACTAGGGCATCAATTAGGGTAGAATTTAGGTTGGGCTTTTGGGTAAAATTTTATGTAATTGATTAAAGTGTGATAAGGATTTGAGAAACTTTCAGATAAGTTTTCTCACCAAATACTTTTAATGGGATAACAGGGAAGGTGCTCTTCTACATTAGTATGAGAATAAACATAAGAACCAAAGGGATAAGAATTAATGGAGAGGGATTTATGCTTTTTCCACATTCATAAATTGTCTGGGAGAGAAGGTGAATGGTAAAATGATAAATTCATGGAAGTTCCCCAAGTTGATCAGCATATTTCAATCTAAAACTCAGTAGAGGTACTGGCAGAAGATTATAAGTCTTAATGACTAGCTAGTTTAAAAAAAATAATAAATATTAATAAATGTAGATTATGCAAATGGAGCATATATGTATTCAGAATTAGACACTTTTAGTTCTGGAAGCATGCATGCCCTTGGGAACCTTGACGGCAAGGAAGCGTGTAGCAAAATATTGCACTATCATGTAGCACTATTGCTCTTCATAAATTCTATGTCCACTTGTTTCAGAAAGGATGTGGTAAATTAGAAAGGATGTGGTAAATTGGAAGGGTAAGAGAGAGGGCACATTGATTTTCCTTTTTTCTTTTTATTTTTTTTTTAATGGGACTTCTCCTGTGTGAGGAGAAATTAGAAAAGTTTAGAACACTGCTTGGAAAACAAATGTCAAGATAATGGACACTGGCATATAAATGGCACAAGGAACCCAAATAGGGAAGATTGTCCAATCTTCCTCATGATAGACAAGTCAGGGAATACTTAATGAAAGCATTAAGTGACAGACACAAATAGTTTTCCACACAATACCTAATTAAATAGGGGAGTTCGCTTATGCTAGCCACTTTATTAATAGCTTCAAAAGCCATTAGGCAAGTTCAAGTAAGAAAAATGCATTAAGCGCTATTGAAAATACTGTTTTGATAAAGCCTCTGTTTACCCTTAAGCCACAGAAAACTGGTGATGGAAGGCTACACAGGGAAAGGTAATGCTGTGTATTTGCCCTGATTTCTCTTTTGAAATCTTACACAGAAATCTTTGATCAAGTACATCACTTCTATTGCTCTTAATATTTTCACCATAGATGTGCTTGCTCTCTTTCTCTCTTGTATGTGTGCTTTTGTTTGTGCTCTCTCTGTTTACTTATTGATTCATCCAGGCTCAGGAAAGGGGTCCCAGTTGAAGGTCTCAAGCCATACACTTGAATAGCTTGCAGATTCTTGGTCCCCTCCACGCTGCGTATCTGGGTATGTTTGGAGATCTGCTCTTGATTGGAGATTGCAGCCCCCAAATATGATCACAGCATCTAGCCTTCCACAGATGTAGCTGCAGAGTTAAGTGTTATGATCTTACTGGCATCTCCACAGATGGATGTCCATACTCATCAAGTCCTCCAAAGCTGTCACGTAGAGTAGCATGTAAAGAGCAGCTATGGGGCCTCAAGTTGTACATTTTGCATTTCTACTGACATTGGCCTAAATTAGCACTTTCTGCTCTATTGGTGGCAATAGGCAGGAAATACCATATATCCTGTAAGCTCTTGACACTCCCTGCCCTGAGGATGCTTCTTGGCTTTGAGTTTTGCTTCCTCTGGCTTTATCTGCCTGAAATCGTGGGGGGGGGGGGGGGCAGGGGAATAGATCAAATGACTGACTTTGGCTGCTGTCTGAAAACTTTGATTTTGATCATTTTATGGACTAATAAAATAAATAGGGGTACGACTACAGCTTGCTGAAAACGACATGATTTCAAATAATTGGCTTTAAGTTCTTTTAATAATACAGCCAAGCAACTACACTGGCAGGGGGCAGGGCCCGTGGGCCCACTCTGCAGCCACTCCTCCCAGCCCTGCCCCTCCCAGCTTGCTTTCTTTTTCTTATGACTCTTCTTTTTTGCATGAAAAAAAAAATAAATTGCAAATATTGATTTCTTTCTATCCTAAGACTTCAGTGGTTTAAGATGTAAGATCTGCAGAAGGCTCTTACGTTTTCAAATGATAATCAGAAGATGATGCATCGTGACTTTTTTTAAGCGATGCCTGGCTTTTCAGGCTCTACTACAACACAAAAATGGAATATGAAATGCAATATGAAAAATGACTGCTTTGTTGCCACTTGCAAAATAATCAGGCCAGCTTATAACTGTTATTCATAATGACATTTTATTGTATGAACTTTGAAATTAATTTTAATTCCTTGATTATAAAGACTTAAGAAAACATGCATTTTGTTATAGATGTGTACATTCTAGCTAGGTTTGACTGACCTTGAGCAAACCCTTAGCTGACACATGATTTTAGTTCCTTTGAAATCCATCAGAAAAGTTAAATAATTCCCTATCCCCAACTTCAGCTTCTCTGTAAAATGAGCAATGAGTACTGGCTCAATTGTGGATAGTACTAAATGAGCCCAATGCATCTTGCTGATTTCCCTCCTGAGTTCTTAAAATTTTTAAGGGAATATATGAAGGAAAGAGACGTTAGCTATCTGAACATTTAAAAAAAAAAAAAAAGCTACTATAAAGTATAAACACAGGGCTAGTAGTTTCTCATAGTAGAGTCCTTTGCTTATGTTTTGCTGTGACTGCAGGATGATACACCTACCTGCATGCTATTTTGAGAGGAACACTAATACTGACCTAGCACGATGCCTAGGTGATTAATTATAGACAGGCTGCTCTGCAGCAATGCTAGGAGAAAACCAAAGTAAATGATTGTCATGTTACTTATCTAATAGAAAGAAGTAGCCGTCCTAAATGCATATGTGGTTAATGCAGAAGTGTTTAGCAGGTGTGAAAACATCAAGGCTTCTATGACGCAGGCTCACCTAAATATATAGTGTAAATCCATATAAGTATATAATGTGAAATTATTCAAATTCTAGCAAAACAGACTGGTAGACATAATATTCATTAATTCAATTTGAAAATGGTAATTAACGTTAAAAATACATTTGCAAACTTTAGGATTTTAGTCTTTGGAAATACTAGATCTGATGACACCCGGCTTAATTTTGGCTGCTCAGAATTGTAGAGTTTTTGGAGTGTCATTAGGTGATCATGGGAGAGCCAGGGTTAAAGGCAGCTTTCATGGCTTCTAGCCCTAACTGCACGTAAATAAGTAGGTTTTTGACCACTCAAAAAAGGGCTTTTTGCCATTACTTGAGTGCTTCATCTTCAATTTTGAAAATCATGCTTAATTTTTGCATGCGTCTGCCTAAACTTGCATTTGATCATTCAACTTCATATTGTACAAATATTGGTCAACCTGGGCAGGCTATAACTGGATTACTACTTTTGAGAGAGCTCTGCATTAACAGCTTTTAAATAGTGGACTTGCTTTGTTTAACCTTTAGTCAAGTTGCTAAAGGTGCAAAAATTTTCCTGCTTATTCAGGTTGCGCAGATTTTGCATTTTCTCTGTTTATTTCTTCGGGGATTTTGATTATTTGTTCTTAAAAGTTTTCTTGGGTTGGTTTGGATGATGATTGTTTTATTCAAACAGCTTTTGGAAAATTGGATTCTTGAAGAACAGATACTAGAAAAAGGAGTTTTTAAAGAACAGTCAGCTATTCACTAATTAACTCTATTGAGCCTAAGAAATTGTATGTTTTGAGTAACTGCACATTAAAGTGCTATGCTTATTTAAAGAACACACAGGACCAGCTGGTAGAGACTGAGCCAACTTTGTGAGTTTCCAAAGGTTGTCATTTAAGTGCAACTTGGAAAGTTAGCTTGTGTCTTTTTGGTGACTGTATGACGAATGTGTCCTCCTGCGGAGGCCATAAGATCTTCCTTCCTAGCCCTGCTGGAGTATTTGCATCCAGCTTTGAAGGCAGAAATTCTCATCTTGATTGCCCCCGGCCCCATCTGTATTTCTGAAGCGCAGTAAGGTTAAAGCCCAGATCTTCCCTAGCAGTAGCAAGCAGAACCAGGGAGATTCTGAGAGTGGGCACTTGTGTTGTCCTCTGGTGGCTGTTATCTTTTATTCCTTCTTTCCTTCCAGCAAGGATATAACTGAAGGCTGTCCTCCCTTTCATAATCTTCTTCACAGGTTTATCCACTAGGGATAAAATTCTTTGTGCTTTTTGCAGCAAAGCATACGAAAGTTTCCTATCTTCGCTTATCACAATTCAATGTAGGATAAGTCAATCACCTGCTTCCTAGGAGGATGGAGAAACTGAGGCAGGAACCAAATCTATGGAAAGAATATTCATTGTTTATGAAGTGCTTTGCTGTGTTTAAAAGGTACAGAAAAGTAGAAAAGTTCACCACCACTTTAATCGCTTACCTAACTTTAACACAGTTGGAGTATGGGAATGGCATTGAATGTACTGAATGCATTCACACGAAAACAGCTCCATGAAAAACCATGCAGTTTTATGAATCGGAAAAATATAACTAAATGCTACTTGAAGGTGACATGGTAGAATTAGACTACCCAGGTTGCTCATTTTATGTTAAATTGAATGATGCTGGAAAAGATACTCCAAAATAAAATTGGTATAAATCCCTCTCTCTGCCCCTTCCTTGAGAAATGCAGCACAGGAGAGAAGCTGTCAGATTTTATTGATTTCTGTGAGCTTTTGTATGGTTTAGTATTCAAACCACTCAGAACCCTCATTATCAGTTAAATGTTGTCTAACTGCTGCCTGTCATAATACTGAAAATAGGAAGTAAGTGCTTGAAGGGGAACAGGAGGGGCAGAAAAAAAAATGCTGTTCAGCATCACCTCAAATTGCTTTCAGCTCCTTTTGGCCTTTGTGTAGAATTTTAATTTAGGTCTTTATAAATTAGAAGCTTGCTTGGTAGATTGAGCTTAGTCTCTACTTCTGCTAGCTGACTTGAATTAAGTAAAATAAAAGAAGATCCTATCAACATAAGGCTAGTTTTAAAATGAACCACTGAATTCTGGATTGTCTATGTTTTTTTCTCTGTTGTTTTAAATTGCTAAAACTTCTCTAAATTAAAAACAAACTATGAATTCTTAAGGATTAAAGTATACAGAGGCATATAGAAACTTCTTTTTAATCTTTCTTTTAGGGTCTGGTTCATAACTGCCAATACCATGTACGAAAATATTGTGGGATTTAGCCAGTAAGCAGATATTCAAAACAGAACTGTTATCTAGGGAGATTGCTCTGCTCACCCTCTCCTCTTCTGCCTGAAACTTGATTATTGAATCTTTCCTTTTTACCTCTCTTGCTTTTCCTGCCCTGTTTTGGAAAGGATGATAGAAGCAGGAAGACAGGCAGAGAGGTGCAGAGGACAGAATTCCACTTGGGAACAAGAGAACTGAGGGGAAGAGTTGGGCTGGAGCTTAGTGTGTTTGCAAAAGTTTGCAAAAAAAAAAAAAGTTTTTTGGTCTTTTATACCTTACATAATTTAACCTAAGTATCAGATTCTTATATGGGCTAATAGATTGATGCACATTCAAGTTAAATGCAGGCTTTGCTTCCATACTCTGTATTTCTTATCTGGACTCTGTGCTAGCACAGCAAGCTGTGCTACAATGAATTTGGTGGAAAATATTTTGCAATATAGTGTGCTCCATTCCTCCCTGTTTATGCATTCAGGGACTAACTTTAGTGTTTTAGATGTCACATTGCATTGCAAATGCGCTCATCTGGGTATAAATGATGCATTTTAAGTTCTTGCATCAGAAAATTACCCTAGTATAGGTCATGCAGTGCTGTTTCATATGTCATAACAGCATCGTGACTTTGTTGCTACGCATAGCGCCTCAATGTCAAATGCTAGAGTTGAGGAAAAAGTACGATTATTATTCAGGTGCCAGAATAACACTGTCCTTCCCGGTCTGCCAACTTCTGCAGCATAAACAACAGCTGCTGCTCAGTGCTGTGGATGGCTGTCTGGGGTACAAACAGTTGTTTTCTTTACCCAGGTTTATGTGGCCAGGGCAGCAGAGGTGTTGAGGAGAGAACCGCTGGTGGAAGCTTTCTGCAGTCTGGTTGCTGCAGTGGGGTGTAAGAGACGTGCTGGCACAGAGGCATCTGTATCTCTTCTTGAGACTGTGAGCATCACTGGCGTGGCTCCCCAAGCTGATAACCTGCCGGGGCTGTGGGACCTCTTAGATGTATCTGAACAGAATTTTCCCTAAAGGGGAAAGAGCCCAAGCACAGAGCTGAATTTCAACAGCATTTCTGTTTACATTATACGCTATCCTCTAAGAAAAAGTGGTATTGCCAATCGAATGTTTTCAGCTAAATAAATATCATTCAATTCAGTTGTGTTTTGTTTGCTGTTGGAAATACATTGCCAGCTTTTGCTGACCAGATCCAGAAGTTGAGCTCTTCTTTTAAAGGCCTTGGCTACTGTCCCAGAGATCGTTCAGAAATGCTAATATAGTTTAGTGAATTTTTAAGTGGCCACAGTGGCAGACTGCCTTAGTATACTTGAAATTGCTTCATTCATAATCAGTAATTAGGATCCCCTGAAACGGTGCCCTAAAAAATGTCGTTATGTCCTTCTATACCAGTATTTTAATGCTTTGTCAGCCAACATAAAACTTAAAATAGTAATTCACATATCAAAAAGGTATTTTTGAAACTTACCTGCAACCTTTGTTAAAATCTTTCCTTTATATTTCTAAGGAGAAATGTAATGTCTTAAAAGATAGTCCAGGGTGGGTGATAAATTATGCTTCATTTAGATTGTTAATTACTTCCAAAATAACTTACCAACACATTGCCCGAGGCTTATAGTAATAATTTGTAGAAATAATTATAAAACATTACTGTCATCTGAGATATTCACTTTCATTGTCTCAACAAACTGTGCACATTTCTCAGGCAGTATCTTATTTAGTTTTGGTTTTGAAGCTATTAAGCGTTTTCTTGCATCTTGAAGTCTAAAAATCTGGCAAAAACCTAATCTAGTTTAATAATCCAACCATGAAATAACAAAAAAGGCTTGTTACTGCTTGCTATCTAATAATAAAGGGGATCTAATGTTAATTTCTGAAATGCTGATTGTGGAGTTTAAAGTTCTACTAAAAATTAAAAAAA
>NW_009258615.1:4200664-4214100 GCF_000687185.1 Egretta garzetta | reverse complement strand
CCCCCAAATTTGCATTAATTAGCAATAGGGAAATGTAATTGTATCCATATGTTATATATGTATCCTGTAAGATATACCAATAGGGAGGTGAGTTACAGCAGTTTCTCCAGCTTTGCCCTGTAGGGGACATTGTATATAGTATTATAAACATGTTTAATGTCCATCTGTTGTTTGTGAATTTAAGTGTCTGTTCCTAATGGCAGAGCTTGTAAATCTACAGTACCATGATTCCTAAATCTGTGCCAAACAACTCTACATTCATTTATGGTGGCACAGTTGCGTGACCCGTTTTATGGCTCCATGCACAGAGGCAGGGTTGTCCTTTCCTTAAACTCTGCAGAAGCATTTTTACTGCATCTCTGACCAGTGGGACGTAGCTGAGAGTAACTCGGTTCATGCTGCGGCTCGCTTGGATTCTTGCCCATCCCCAAACATGCAGCAGCAAACTCTAAGTCTCTTCAGTGTATGAAGTGCCCTTTTCTGCACATGAAACTCTGAATGAACCAACTTTTTTAGGATGCTGTAGTATCCTTGGTGTTAAGTTGCCTGGGCAATTGTGCTGGGAAGCAGATCTGCTATACAAGCTATAGTAGCTGCAGTATGGATCGCAATGGTGGAAGCACACAGAAGGGTTGTGCATAACTGGGGTGCGTGTGTGGAGGGGGTGAGCAAATGGATAAAATCCGCAGCTTCTTTGAGAAGTGATGAAATCATGTATCTGCTATGGGGAAATTATTCAGGAAAGTCCTTGGGTTTCATCTTCTGAGCTGACTCCTGGGGTGTGATGTTAGTGTCCTACCCTCACGCTGGGTGGCTGTCAGTGAAATATAATAGGCTGTTGACTCACTTCCCAAAGGAAGCGGTAAAAGCCAGGTTATTTGTAAGGCTTAAAATTAGACTTGACAAAACCCTTGGCAAGGTACTGAGAAATTATGTTGCTTTTGCAGAGAGGTGAAAGTATGCCAGCTTGTGCTTCCCAGTGTTCTCCCACTGCAAAAGCATCCTGCAAACCCAGATTTACAGGCGTCCAAAGCAGCCATGTGGCAACAGTGAATCCAGTCATATTGTAGCTGTTACAGGGGTTGTCTGAGCCTCCTGGCAGTGTGCAGACCTAAACAAGAGAGCTGTGGGTCCTGTGGAGGAATTTGCGCTAACTGGGCAATGGGTCTGCTTTACTCACCCATGAAGTGCAAGCGGAAGCCAGTCTTGCACCCTGGCAGCTCTGGGTGGCCAGAGGGTGTGGTGGCTTCAGTGGGAACTGTAGTGAATCCCACGGGTCCCGGGAGGTGCTGAGCTGCTCATGGGAAACCTGCAAACTGCCTGGAAACGCAGCCCTGGAAAGGCGCAGAAGTTCCTGGTATAAGCTTCTAGAGAGCTTGTGAAACAGGCAGGTGGTTACGCAAATTTCCATCTAAAGGGGGCTATTTTTCTACAAGATGGCTGAGTTTGAATTAATTGGCATTTTCTGATTGGAAAAGTTTCACAGGTTAAAAAAAAAAGGTAAAAAAAAAAAAGTGTTGTTATTAATCTACTAGAACCATACTTTAATTGAATCCTTTGGGACCTGATCAAGCAGGGAAGATAAATTTAAGATGCATGCAAAAAAGTTTCAGTTCAATCAATATAATAGATAATCAGAAGGATTCCACCTTGAATTCTATCTAAAAAGTCTTCCAGAGAAAGGAAATTTTTTTTTTTTTTTTTTTTTTTTTTTTAAATAGAGGATAAAGAAAATCTATCTTATGAGCATCAGCTCATAAGTATTCAGTGTTGCCAAAGTAGTAATCCACCAAATTCTGGACAGGCGAGTGAGATGGGTTTCCAGAATCTGATTTGGAAGTGTATTAGGGCTTGTGGACCTAGACAGACTGGGGAGAATTCGGGGTTTGTTTACTTTTTTTGCCTGTTGCTTTTTTCATCTAAAAGAGAGATTATGGATAGGATAATAGCTAGTTAAGTGCAGTTTGTAATAACTGTCACCACTGACTACGAGGAGGCTTTTTAGCTTTCCATATTTGCTTTCTGAAATGCATTTGTCTATTTGCATATGAATTGAGTATAGAATAGTTCTATACAAGGGTAACTTCAGAGTTTTTTTTTTAATCAGTGACAACTTTCTAAAGTTCTGCAGAAAATAATCCAGATGCTTTTTTGGTGTATTTTCTTTTTGTTTTGCTTTAGGTTTTTTTGTTGTTAGGGTTAATCAAAACTGGCAATCTTCTGTGTTATTGCTATAACATTAGATGAAAACAGCACAACCTCACTGCAAAAGTAGTGAATCTTTACTTCTACAGTAAAAATTAGATCTCGTGTACTGTCTGAACTGAAGGCTGAATTTTAATTTTTTTTTATTTTTTTTTTAATATGCAGCTTGTTTTTTTCTGGTGGGTTGTTGTTTTTTGGGGGTTTTTTTGTTGTTTTTTTTCCCCCTTACTATTACTTTAATAGCTAAACCCATAAACTGAGTTCCACGAATATATTTAGCTGACTGATTTAATCTTTCTCATTGAGCATGCACTGGAATAAAAAAGCAAATCAGTAGCACTCTTGGATATCTTCAAGATCATTTCAGTTCCCGCTGCCCTGCACCGGCCTCTTTCTCCCTTTATAAGACAACGAGCAAAGACAGGGAACGTGGGTATGTGAAGGTCAATATTCCATGCCTTTTAAATATATGAGGAAATTGTTGTTCTTAGGATGTTACTGTCTCTGTGGTCTGGTTTGTTTGTGCAATATACTGCTAATGCATCCTTGGTTTAACATCCCACTGTTATGGAACTGATGTCTTGGCAGGCTGTTTTCTCAGGTGCATCTAAGGCTTGTGCTGCTGCCTACGTCGGTTTCTTGTCCTGTTGGGTTGCAGTGTCAGGTGTTCATAAACAGACTTCATGGTCCTCATTTTCTTGTCTTTTGATCTACAGCTTAGTCCTTCTCAGATCAGTCAGTAGGTTGTGTTTACTCCTCTGCCAGCTTCAGGAGGAGCTGCTGTTTAAAGTTGACAGGCTGCATGCATTTGTCTGTCTGCTGTTCCCAATTTGATTATTTTTGTTTATATTGTGCTATTCTCTATAGATTTATCCATGAACCTCTCATCTGCATCTCAGCTTCTAGAAAATTCTACAAGTTTCTCCAGACTTTTCAAAAGTGCATTTTCTGGGTGTGAAAGTATCACTTTCCAGCATTGCTGTCTTTGGGATGTTTCTAACACAGACATGATCTCCGTTCTCCATATGCAGGTAGAGACACGCTCCTGTCTCACGCTCTCCAGAGACACAACCCTGGGAATAGCTGTTTTGGTCATTGACCATCGCTTTGCAAGATCTTCCCCAGAGTGGTTTGTGTGCTGGTGTAGGACTCCAGTTTCATGTGAATATTAAAGTGATGACAAAAGCTGTGTTTTGTACTAAAAGTTGCACCTTGCAGATTGCTGATGCTGTTGCCACTGGTCATACCTTGGACTTCTTACCTACTCAGACAGCTGCCATAGATTCTGTGGTCCAGAAGAGATGCTTGTGATACTGTCACATGCAGGACAGGAGATTTGATGTGGGTATATACTGAATTTACCTGGAACCACAGTAAAATCCATAAGGGATTCATATCACAGAATGGCAAGGATTGGAAGGGACCTTGGGAGATCATCCAGTCCAACGCCCCTGCTAAAGCAGGTCCACCTAGAGTGTGTTGCACAGGATGTCGTCCAGGCGGGCTTTGAATATCTCCAGAGAAGGAGACCCCACAACCCCCATGGGCAGCCTGTTCCAGTGCTCTGTCACCATCCAAGTAAGGAATTTGTTTTGCATATTCAACTGAAACCTCTTATGCTTCAGTTTGTGCCCATTGCCCCTTGTCCTGTCACTGGGCACCACTGAGAAGAGTCTGGCTCCGTCCTCGTGACATCCACCCTTGAGATATTTGTACATGTTGATAAGATTCCCCTCTCAGTCTTCTCGTCTTCAGGCTGAACAAGCCCAGCTCTCTCAGCCTTTCCTCATAGGGGAGATGCTCCAGTCCCTTTGTCATCCTAGTTGCTCTCCTCTGGACTCTCTCTAGGAGTTCCTTATCCTTCTTTAACTGGGGAGCCCAGAACTGGACACAGTACTCCAGGTGGGGTCTCACTGGGGCAAGAGTAGAGGGGGAGGGTAACCTCCCTCGACATGCTGGCCACACTCCTCTTATTGCACCCCAGGATACCACTTGCCATCTTGGCAACAAGGGAACATTGCTGGCTCATGGTCAGCTTGTCATCCACCAGGACTGCCAGGTCACTCTCGGCAGAGCTGCTTTCCAGCAGGTCAGCCCCCAGCCTGTACTGGTGCATGGGGTTTGACCTCCCCAGGTGCGGCACTCGACACTTGCCCTTATTGAACTTCATCAGGTTCCTCTCTGCCCAACTCTCCAGCCTGTCCAGGTCCCGCTGAATGGCAGCACATCCCTCTGGTGTGTCAGCCACTCCTCCCAGTTTTGTGTCATCAGCGAACTTGCTGAGGGTGCACTCCGTCCCCTCGTCCAGGTCATTGATGAATAAGTTGAACAAGACCAGGCCGAGTACTGAGCCCTGGGGAACTCCACTAGCTACCGGCCTCCAAACAGGACTCTGCACCGCCGATCAGAACCCTCTGAATCCTGCCATTCAGCCAGGTCCCGATCCACCTCACTGTCTACTCATCCAAGCCATGGAATCATCTGTGGGATCTGGGTTTAATTTAAAGCATGTTATAACTAAAAAGAGGAAAAAACAGGAGAAGGAAGGAAAAATGAGTTTAAAGTATTGAATAGAATGAATCAACATGTGAACCAATGTTACATTGTCTTCAGAAAACGGGAATAAATGTCTAGGGATGTAGTCTGTTTAGGAATGGCACACAAAAAAGTTCACATTCTTTTGCCATCTTTATCCCTAGAATACAATACAGTAAGTTTAACTACTAAAGATACAAGCTATTTGCTACCAGAACAAATTCTGTATGCATCATGTTGTCAAAAGCATAGATTGCAGTGATGCTCAGTGATCTTTGTTTCCAACTTAAAATTGGAAAAGTAGTTATTTATAGTTTGTTATAATAAAAGGATAAATTCCTGTTACATCTCAAAATGGAGAAGTATCTTATTTTCTTCTGAAAAAACTTATTTCCATATTATAAAGAAGTGCTTCAAATAGGTTTTGACTATCCGTTGCCCTTCTTCACGTTACTGATGTGTAAGATTACTAATTGCCTGTAAACTTTAAAACTAGTGGTCCTTCTGGAAGGACCTAAGACATGTTACAGGATGATTAATACTTGTGACACCCCTGTGAGACAAGATTAAATTTATACCTATGTTACAGACAGATACATTTTAGTGGGTTATATGCTTTAGCTCAGGTAGTAAGAAAGTGGCCATGGAGATGCTGAGCTCTTTCTCCATCAACGTTCGCTGTGTCCACCCTGGGTAGAGTGGTGTAGCTACTTTGTCAGTTAACTGACAAGACGTGACAAGCTAGCACCAGTGAGACTTGTTTGGCCATCATTTTGCAAATGTCATAGTAATACGCAGCTCTTTAGTCCTTCATCCCCTGTGTTCTTCTCTGGCTGAACCAATTCACCCTTTCAACCCAAACATGCCGACAGCTCCTGTCAAACTGAAACCTCTGTGTCCTTCAGCTTAGCAAATACATTGCAAGCACTGTGCTGTAGATATCCATGCAATTCTTTGCACATATATGCGTTTTTTTCAGAAAATTGAACATAACTTTTGAACAAGAAGTCTCTCCCAGGTTTTCTCCTAATCTTGGCAGAAACCTTTATCTTTAGGTGTGACTAAACATATTTAGCATTGCATATTTCAGTACTAAATGCCTATTTCTGAAAGCAGCAGTTTCTTTGTCTAGCGTTTTGCCAGTATCTTTTTGACATTACAATATTTCCCCTTACAAAATCTACTTATTTCTAATTTAGAATGCTAGCAGTGACATATAAGCAAATACAGATTCTTTATAATTCACTAAATTTACTCTTTGGAATTTACTATTAAGTATAGTTCTTTTTAAGGCCTATTATCACTTTGCTACAGTTTCTCCTGAGGGCTACTCACTGATAATTTCTTATTTGTGTTCTAATACTGAGAAATGCCAGGAAAAAACAAATCCGTGAATAAACATACTACTTGTGAGTCAAGATTAGGCTTTGTTAAAATTATTTGGATTTTACTGAATGCTTTTTCTCCCACATTTGCTCCTGAAAAGAAATGGCATACCCAGGGTACCTTGAGTTTACATAATTAAGAGTTAAACTTTGTTTTAACTCCCTTTAGTTTCAATGCTTTTATAATATAAGCTCTTGTGAAAGAAAACCTGTACTTACTGTGCTGTGAGAATAGTTTCAAGTCTTCCTGAAAACTAAACTTGACTTTCTGTAGATATTCAGCTTTTTTTCACCAATAAACTGTCAGAGTAAATTATGTCCTCCTTGCGAATGTGGTCAGTTCCTCAGATTTAGGACTTGGTTTTTCTCTGTTCACTTAAGAATATGCTTGAACGTGAACGTATAGAGACCCTCAATGGAAATAAAGGTCACAGGAAACTGGTCTCTTAATTATTGTTTGCATTAACAACAAAACAGAAATTAGTAGGAATAAAGACAAGAGATGACCTGCTGTGCAGCACTTAGCTTTCCATGTGCTGCCTGGGAAATTAGCCGTTCCCTGTTACTACTTCATCGGCATCCAAAAGCCAACACATAATTTAGGTTGGAAAGGACATTTTGTGGTCGTCTCCTCTAATTGCCTGCTCAAAGCTTGTGCTAGCCCTTCTCTGCTCCCAGGGATTATTGCTGAGTTCAACCTGCCCGGAGTGATCCCTGTGGTGGCATAAAATTGTTGAGAGGAGTTGCTACTGTCATAGCTTCTCTTTTCAAAAGAGTTGGTAGCAAGGACTGAGATGGAGGACAAAGGAAGTCCTGTGATGTCCTTGCTTTATGGTCATCTTTTAGTCTTATAGAGGCATCTACATATAGAATATGTTGCATATTTGTAGATTTTTTTTTTTAATCTGTCGGCAAGAAATTAGGTGAAGGATGGGATCTTGAGAACTCAAAGATTAATTTAAGCTGCTTCTGTGCACATGCAGTGCCTATAATTGCTGTGGGCAGATATGCAATGCCTCAATAACCAGGCACAGTTACTAAAAAAACTACTTGTTTTGAGTAATTTTATGTCTCTGTGTGTTATATATATGAGAGAGAACTATGTGTACAATATAGATACTTACAGTGGAAAAAAATATTTGTGAAAGTATGAGGGAACACACAATATATAGTATTAGTGCAAGGTACAGTATTCACCTTTCAGAATTTTTTTTTTTTACAGTATTTGCACCAGGAGACATTCTGGCAGATACTGTAAGATGTATAGAAACATATCTGTCTGTTTTTCATCTGCTACTGTAGTTGTCTGTGTGCATTTAGTGGAATTATTTTTTCCAAGGGCAATGAAGGCTTACCTTTAAAAGTAGAATCCAAGTGACAAATTGCAGGCAATTTGGGGTACTAGATCACTAGGATTCCTTATCTAAATTGTTTGCATGTCAGATTTCCTTTGTAGCACTGAATAATTTGGATAAATGACCCTTCAATTGGTAATTGAATTTCCTTAACAACAGTTGGGTGATGGTACATAAAAAATAATAATTGCCTTTAGCAGTGCCCTTTCCTGGAGCTTGTCACAGTCTCTACCTCTGATAGTGGATGACACTTATTACTGAAGTCATATTTCCTTAAAAGCTGTGCCTTTCTGAGGTTGTGTCTAAAATTATACTTTCTCCTTTAAGTGGATTGTACAGTGGTAAAATCAAACGGATTTTTTTGTTTTGGTTAATAGTAAAGAATTTTACAGGCAACTAGTTTTCCTCAAAATATATTCTCAAAAAGTAATGTTGCTGTTATAAATAGTAGGAAACTAAGTTTCTATACCGAGAGATCAAATAATTTAATTGTCAGTAATTTAACTTTACTGACATAAGGGAAGCTAATTCTGGATTATTTGCATGAGAACTACACAACTGCTATAGATATGCATATGTTGTCTGCAGCTCCTATGGGACCAAAATAACCTCTGGCAATACTGGGATTTTTGCTGAGCTAAGAATTTGAGATTTGGCCTTTAAAATGCAAGTATTCTGTAATAGAGAAACATAAAAAGGGATAGTAAATAGTAATTTATATCTAATTCATTTCTTTAATGAAATTACTTTCCCAGATTCTCTCTGACTGATACAGCTAGAAGAATTTAAAATCTACCTTTTTAAAATAGTCTGGTCATACCTGTGTCTTTCAGAAGAAACTGAAAAATGCTTCAAGAACAGATATCACCCAAAGAAGCCACATCTTCCATTATGTCATCCATATTGTTTGAACTCTTGATTTATTTTTTTTCTTATTAAAAGATTACTAATGTTTGAGTAAAATATTTTAAACTCTCACACACACAAATTTTTAGGGACATGAAGCTTTCATTTCTCAAAATTTTAATAGTATTTCTCAAAAATACTTTTCATGTTAACTACTTCCTCTTTGTAAGTTGGGACAATAGCAATACCCTGAGATTTAATTGTGTATTTTCATTGCTCCTCAATCTTCCATATATATGTATATTTATTTTTTTTTTAATTGCATTCTGTCTATAGTTCCCTCTTTCTAGAATACAGAAGTGTTTCTTTGGCTTTACTAAGTGTTTTCTACCCTGGCTTTTTACAAAATGTCTTGTGATGCTGCAGAGAGCATAATGCTTGTTAAAAATGATTCATAGGTCAAATACCCGTAAATTATTGGTACGGGTAATAGCATGGTAGCGATTTGGGAATACTGGCTGCTTGGTTACGTAGAGATAGAAAAGGTCTTACGCTTTTACAATACCATACACATGACCTTATTTTATCACACAAAAGATCTAAATTCACTCAGTCTTATGTGCGTATTTGTTTTATCTTAATAAGTCCAATTTGTCTGTTTTGACTCTCCAAGAATATAAATTCTTCAGACTGCATAATTATCCCCCTGATTTTATGTTTGAAAGATACATAGTGCACTGGAATATCTCCAGAAACTGTAATTAATTAATAAGAGTGATAGACGTTTGCTCAAAGCTGCCAGAAGTTGTTCAGCTCCTTGCCATCTGCAACCTGAAATGTGCTGTTTAAATCCCCCCCAGTAACGAACAGGGTTAAATCCTCATCATAGTTGGCACTGGCAGGACTTTCCACATTGCTTTGACTATATTGGAAAATCGATTCAGATATGAGTAAGCCACTCAATCTTGAATAAAAATGCAATAAAATAAATGTATTAGATATATTAGTTTCCTCATTTATCTTTGTCTTCAGTGCCTGAGTTCTGTATGGTTTTTCCATTTCTGTGAGATTTATTAGGAGCCATTATACTTGCAAAGTACTTAGTAGACTTCTGATTGCTACAAAAAAACCCAATTGTGCTAGATAAGAGAAATCAAAGCCTTCCTATTGTATGAAAGTACCTAGAACACTTACAGATTTATGATTGCAAAACTCCAAAAAATGCTGTTTATCCAAATAAAACCACAGTATGCTTTATAAAAACTAAGGAAATTTCAGCAATTTCTTAAATTCAAATCTTAGCAAAGCAAATATTATCTAAATAAAAATAGTGAGAATTGACCTTCTTTCTTTGTGGGCAGTGTAATTTTGATATTGTTGCTAAATAAAGGATATCATTATTAAGTAGACTTCTGATATTTAATGCTGTTTTAATTAGATGTCAAAGAGTAGGTTGATTGAAAATAGTGTTGCCTTCTGAGCTGTAGTAAAGACTGCTATGAATAATCATTCACATAGATGTTTTTGACAAAAGCTTTTACAATATATCATTTCTTCAATTTTAATTTGTTTTAATAAGGTAATTCTGTACTTGGGGAACAAGTGATTGTATCTGCCTCTGAATGTATGAAGTCATAACAGTTTCCCTAGAAATGTCATTGCTGGAGACAGTGTTCTTAGGATTGGCATTAAAACGTCAGTGCACCAACTGTTCAGAAAGCTGCTGAGTTTCATGATGCAAAGATTGCCATCTTCCAAGTCAATTAAATAAGCCAAATATGCTCTTTTCATCCCCATTGGCTTCGAAGCCTTACCAGAAATAGATAAATGTGACTCCCATTTTAGTAATTCATGTTACTGTCTAGGATACTCTTCCTCAAAGCTTTCAGAATGAATGCTTTGTATTCAACTCTTAAACCCTTATATAAATATCTAAAAGTGCACAGAAGTGTTTGGTTGACTTCCCTTCCCTTTCCAAAAAAAGCTGAACATTTGAATTTTCCGATTGTTTCCAAAGGAGGTATGTGCGTATACACACAGATGGTGTTTTTAGGAGCCTGATTTTTTCTGCCCAAACTTCTAACAAGTGCAGTCTTGCACGGAAAATAGCTCTGTGAGTTTGGTTTTGTTTTTTTTTTTTCTCTACAATTATTTTTTTTGAAAAAAGTGCAGTATGGTGTTGCTAACAGTGGCACGATTGGGCTCTGTTTTTTTTAAACAAGTAATTTCCCTTTTCTTTCTTGAAAACATAACCTATCCTTTTATTACTTAATGTTCACTTGCTTGGGACCAACAGGTGCAGCAAACACCTCGGAGCCCCAGTGCCAGGCTATCAATGGTACAGGGATATCGATAAACTTTTGTAACAGGAATTGGAGTGAAAAAAGCAGAATTTTTGGATGCTATTATTGGATAATCCATCTGGTTTCTGAGGCTTGGGAGTCTGCGTGCAACTCAGACTTGAGAGTCTGCAATCCCCTCTAAATCAAAATTTCAGATGATGCCCTGATTTCCCGGGTATGAACCCTTTATTGAATTTAGCATTTTAACGGGCAATTTTACTCTGGAGGTGTATGCTTAGTGATACAGATGAATGGCACTATTTATAAACCCCTGTCAATTGGTTCTGAGGCTTTTGTGAAGTCACATAAGATTTTTGTTTCACAAAATCATTAGTCACAGGTTTACATAGGACAGCACTGAATTTCAGCAGAACAAAACCAAGCTTTTTAACTATTCTTAACTCTCTAGTTGCCTTCAATGTAATTGATTTGTGAATTAATTTCTTCCGACTTAAATTGTAGTAATATCTTTGGCTTTTTGTGTTGTCTAGGTGTACTTTGCTACCAAACTTTGAAACTCTGAACAAATAAAAAAATGAAATTTATACACTGATGTCTTTTTTTTAACCCAAGTTTTTAATACATTTTAGGCGTTGCTTTTTGTCTTGCTAGGAGTTAACCTATAAATAGTTGCAAATGCAAATCTTCACTCTCTGTTTTTGCTTGACTTCTCATTCCAGTGGTTTTCTTTGAAGCAGCACTCATAAATATTCTTTAATACATGAAAATATCCTTGAAGAGCAAATGAATTCCTGAAGTGTCAAAGGAAGGATGGAGGTAAAAATTACCTCTGAATTTCATATTTCTACCAGAAAATTACCCAGGGGGAAAGAATCTTTCTAAGAGCACTGGTAGTGCATAGATACCTGTGCTGATTCAAGAACTGATCATTAAGATCTCATGCACATTGAGGTTTGTGGAAGGCTATGTCTGATTTAAGTTACTTAGTTTTTCCTTGTACCAATGAATTTCTGGATGGCTACGAAGGAACTGAAACTCCATTTCCCTGTGAGCTTCCTCTTCTAGCCTTGTCTTGAGTCTCTAATCCCAAACTCAGTTTTGCATGAATATGTTTTTTGATCATTCTCTGTCCCAATGAAGCCTACAGACATATCCTTCTGCTTCCTCCATCTGTATGCTTAAGGGATCTGCACAGATGTTGTAGATATAGGAATATACAAGGAGAGTAATCTGTTAATTGTGCTCATGTTCTTAAGTATAGGACACTGTTCTAGCTGCTCCACAAATTGTGTGTGTTCTTGTGTTTTATACCAGTTGATCAAAGCAGATTATCAAATTACCAACATATTTTTAGTCACTACCAAAAAAAAAACCCCTATGCATGTATCAAAGACTGCATCAGGATACTTATCTGTAAAGAAAATGTTCTGGAAAGGCTTTGAATATTGCTTGGGGAGAGGTGGTGAAATGGTTGGAAGGTGAGAACTGAAAATCGGTGAGGTTCAATATGCTGGAGAGAGGTCAGAGAAGCTGAGTCTGCAATGCTGAAGAAAGGCTGGAGTACTGGGTTAAATTGGTGATAAATTGAAAACTGGGTGAGTAGAATAAGAGACAACTGGCAGTCTGATTCATTCTAAGTTTCTTTTGTGTTCTGTTACAGAGGTAGAAAGGAATATCAAACTTAGGTGGAATCATGAGTAACAATTCAGTGTGTAGCTAAAAACATATGGAAATTGTAGAGGGGAATTTTATATCAAAATATAGTACTCTGTGAAATGTTTCTCAAAACCTGTTGATTCTGTTTTTCACTTGAGGTGATCAAAAAAATAATACTTTGATAGGTTATCAGTAGAAAGGTTTTTTACATCCCATAGCAGCTCTGGGGAATAGTAAAATTGAGGACAGATAGCAAGTCCCTGAGGCTTTGCCAAATGGGCATTTCACAGAATCACAGAATTGCAAGGGTTGGAAGGGACCTCAGGAGATCATCTAGTCCAACCCCCCTGCTAAAGCAGGCTCTCCTAGAGCATTCTACACAGGACATCGTCCAGGCGGGCTTTGAATATCTCCAGAGAAGGAGACTCCACAACCCCCCTGGGCAGCCTGTTCCAGTGCTCTGTCACCCTCAAAGTAAAGAAGTTTTTCCTCATATTCAACTGAAACCTCTTATGTTTCAGCTTGCACCCATTGCCCCTAGTCCTGTCGCTGGACACCACTGCAAACAGACTGCTTCCATCCTCGTGACTTCCGCCCTTAAGATATTTGTATGTGTTGATAAGGTCCCCTCTCAGTCTTCTCTTCTTCAGGCTGAACAAGCCCAACTCTCTCAGCCTTTCCTCGTAGGGGAGGTGCTCCAGTCCCTTTATCATCCTAGTTGCCCTCTTCTGGACTCTTTCTAGGAGTTCCTCATCTTTCTTGAACTGGGGAGCCCAGAACTGGACACAGTACTCCAGGTGGGGGTCTCACCAGGGCAAGAGTAGAGGGGGAGGATAACCTCCCTTGACCTGCTGGCCACACTCCTCTTATTGCACCCCAGGATACCATTGGCCTTCTTGGCAACAAGGGCACATTGCTGGCTCATGGTCAGCTTGTTGTCCACCAGGACTCCCAGGTCCCTCTCAGCAGAGCTGCTATCTAGCAGGTCATCCCCCAGCCTGTACTGGTGCATGGGGTTCGACCTCCCCACATGCAGCACTCGACACTTGCCCTTGTTGAACTTCATCAGGTTCCTCCCCGCCCAGCTCTCCAGTCTGTCCAGGTCCCGCTGAATGGCAGTGCAGCCTTCCAGTGTATCAGCCACTCCTCCC
>NW_009258615.1:4184660-4199448 GCF_000687185.1 Egretta garzetta | reverse complement strand
CTCTCAGAATCCGGAACTCCACCATCTCGTGGTCACTGCAGCCAAGCCTGCCCCCTACCTTCACATCCTCAACCAATTCTTCTTTATTTGCCAGCACAAGATCCAGTAGCGCTCCATTTCTTGTTGGCTCCTCCACCACCTGGGTCAGAAAGTTATCATCGATGTTCTTCAGGAACCTCCTGGACTGTGCGCACCTTGCCGTGTGGTCCTTCCAGTTGATATCCGGATAGTTGAAGTCTCCCATGAGAACCAGGGCCTGCGATTGTGAGGCTACATTTAGCTGTCTATAGAAGGCCTCATCCACTTCCTCATCCTGATTGGGTGGCCTATAGTAAACACCCACCACAGTGTCACCCATGCTGGCCTTCCCCTTAATTTTCACCCACAAGCTTTCAACTTGTTTTTCATCCACTCCCAGGTAGAGTTCTATACATTCCAGTTGCTCTTTTACATAAAGAGCGACTCTACCGCCTTACCTTGTAGGCCTGTCTTTCCTGAAAAGCACATAGCCATCGATGGCAGCGTTCCAGTCATGCGTGTTGTCCCACCATGTCTCTGTAATCGCAATGAGATCGTGGCCCCGCAACCACATACAGAACTCGAGCTCTTCATGCTTGTTCCCCATGCTGCGCGCATTGGTATAAAGGAATTTCAGTGAGCCAGTTGAGCACCTAGGTTTCCCTGGAGGGATGAAAGAGGATCTGCCACTGCCAAGACCACCATTAGGGCAGTTGGTCTTCTGGTTTATAAGTTTATTTTCTCTTCAGCTGTTAAATGTTTACTTTTAATTTGGAATTAACTGCATAGTTTAATAATCAGAATATTTCTTGAGACATAATTGCATTTTCTAGCTTTCTGTACTTCCCTAAAATATGGGAATATTTGCACCATGAGCGACACAAATGTGAAAGAACAAGGCTGAATTTTGACGGTATCTGCTGTTCTCAGTAGGGTTAGGATCCTGAAGGAATAGGATGATCTAATCGAGCTAATATAAATTGTGAACTATGACAGATTCACTTAAAAGAAATCTGAAATGGGTTTCTAATTTAAAATGTTCAGGGAAAAAAAAGTCTTGGACCTGCAATGTTAAACTGATTGTTGCATGAATATTCATCATGTCTTCTCTTTACATCAGCTGTTTCTTGTAACATTTTATTCAGAGATGGCTTAGGAGTCTGTGTCCAATGTGCCTTCACTCATCATCTTCTGCCTGCTCCTTGGTTTCCTCTCGTGTTTGTCACAGGCTGGAATGTGATTTCACAAAGTTTACACATTAGCGTTCTTGCTTAGTTTTCAGGTTCTCCTCAGTTTTGGAAATACATGTAAGATTTGCTAGGCTACCATTAAATAAAATGTAGTTTCATTTTTCTAAACTGAAATAAAGTAGGAATGCCTTGAACAGCATTTTTCCTTCTCCACAGGCTAGACTGAATGAGACAAAGCACAGTAAGGTATAAGATGAAGCTGTTCATCTCAAAGCAATCCCCTCTGTCTTGCCTCATCTGATAGACTTCTTACTCTCCTTTGCACTCAATTTTTAAATGCTACAACTAATATAGGTGAAGTGAGAGCTTCTGTGTCTCCATGGTTGTCTCCCATGGAACTTCATTTCTGTATTGGTCACAGTCTTGTAATCATTGCTGAGTTTTTTGTTGGTTGGTTGTTCGCCTTCTCGCAGATTTGATGTCTGGAAAGGTAACATTAAAAAATTGCAGTAACTTTTACGTATCTATTTTATGCAATTTCAGTGAGTGATGTTTGCCCTGAACTTCAAATATGTTCTTTTAAAAGTGGCATAATCTCTTGTATAACACACTTGGGAAGTAATTTTGGGGTCACTCATGATATATCATCAATTACAATACTCTGCTCCAGTAGCTTGTGACTGTACTGTCATGTAATGGGAAACACTACATCCTCTCTTATAGAGCACTCCAATGCTCTCAATGTATGATTTTTTTCATAGAAACCCTCTTATGAAAGAAAAGGGTGGGAGGAGGGAGAAGCTGATGCAGTTGTCTCATATAGCAGAACACAGGTCCATATCATGGATAAAGTACTCTGCAGATCTAGATGCTTTTGCTCTGGCCACAGGCTTTCAGTCAAAACCTGAATGGGCAGAAGTGCAGAAGAGAACAGTCTCTTCCTCCTGTCTCCCTTGCCCTACAGGTCTGGGGCTGAACTCAGAGGTAGTGAAGAGAAGGGTTGGGACATGGGTAGGGAGCGCTCTACCTAAATTCAGCAGCAAGGAATAAGACTCAACTGTATGGAAGTAACAGCAAATTGGTCTTGAACACATTACACCAAATGGTTTGGCTGAAAAGATCCAAGTCATCCTCAGCACAGTCAAGAGTGAATATCCCGGAAAGTCCTTTCCAGTCCTGTGTTACTAATTTAACTTTTCTGGACTCAAATGCCAGGATTTCTATCTCCACAACTTAGTGCTTCAGTCGCTGCTTGTATTTAGAAATTGTTATGGGGCTGATGGTCTAATCATTGTTTGGAGGAAATGATCTCACGTACTCTTACAGGCAAAGGGGAAAAAACCAAATCCTCAAACCATGAAACCCCCCCAAAACTTGTCAGTTGTGTGTTTTGGGTTTTTTTCCATAACTGACTTCTATATGCAGCTCTACAGATAAAAAAACTAGTTTTAGTCTATGATTACCTTTTGTATATCATTCTAACATTAAAGTTGCCTACTGAGTTATCAAAAACAAACAAACAAAAAGCATATAATTTACGGTCTCTGCTTCAAAGTGATAGAGGAAGCTAATTGTCAAAGAACCAGTAAGAGCAGTACTCATATTCCATCTTTTTAAGTTTATTATAATTTTAAAAGATGGGAAGCTGAATCAGAGGAAAATCCAGCTATTCCATGCATTAAGGAAAGAACTATGCATTTGAGTTTTACGGACTTGATGGGCCTTTCAAATTGCAAGGGGCAATAAAAATTTCTCTTGCCAAATAATTTTTGCTTCCCAAAAATTTTATAGGGCAACTTTGGCAACTTTTGTTTCGTCTTTGAGATTCAGCAAAAAGGTGTTTTGTGGTGTTTTGGTTTTTTTTTTATGCAAAGGACATCAGCTGTAGTTTTATTGAATTTTTGCAGCATTATCCTGATGTGCACTTTCTGATAGCTGATGCAGCATACGTACATTTCTAGATAAATTATTTCAAGGTGTGGGGGTTTTACCAGCCTCAGACACATAGTTCCAGCCATTTTAACAATCACATTTTATACAACGTGGATTATTCATGCAATCTTGGGGTTCACAGAAGTGTTTGGTGTTAGAATTAAGAGTTCCCAGATTCTGCACGTGTTTACAAGAACTAGTAATTGTGGCTAGGCTTTGACCTTCCTCTCCAGCCTTAAATGCAGATTACAGCAAGTTTTTTATGTATAGAACAAAATAAAATTTCTAGGAAAACATGGAGTGTTCAGTGTTGCTTTCTAAAGGATCCTTACCTTTTTTTAAAAAAATGTCTTGGCCTTAATTATTTGATTGCTTATACTTTTTGTTTTCTGCAGCATTTTTGTTATAACTTTTGTCATCTTTTTTAAAAATAAAAAATCTGAATTTTCACCACCAAAAGCTTTGTGCCGTTTAAAATGAATAACATTGCTAATACCCTTCAAACCCAAGGGAAGTGACAGGCGGAATTTTTGCACTTGGTTTAAGCTAACAAAAGAGGATCATTAAAATTTGATCACCTTTTTTAAATAAAGCACTGCTGGAAAAGGAAAAGCATTTGCTACCCTTTTTTTTTTTTTTTTTTTTTTTTTTTTTTTTGTTAAATAGCAGATGGTAATAACTATGCAATAGATTATCTAGTAAAGGACCAGATAAAGATGCGTGGTTGTTTTTTTTTTGGTTTTTTTGTTTGTTTGTTTTTGTTTTTTTTTTTTTAAAACTCCTCTTCGGAGAAGTAAATGAAGCCTGGACATGTCAGTAGAAGTAAACTAGCTCTGTGTTGCAAGGAGTGGGAATGGTTCTGAAGGTCCATGTTCTGGAAGAGAAACCAGGAACAGAGGAGGTTCAGGAAGAGGCAGAGGAAGGGCCCAGCCCAATGATTTACCTTAAAAAACTAAAGGAGTGATGTAGAAACCACGTTTCCCCCATTCAGATACCTGCATGATTTAAAATAAAATTTAAAATAAAAATTGGTTTACTTCTTTCAGTCTTTGGCTGTGCTCTGGTGACAGGTGTGAACTGCAAGTCCAGAGTGGGTGCAGTTCTGGGAAATTGTTTTTATACTGCTGAGCAAGTTCAGAAATTGGCACTGCCCCTAAACAGCAGAAGTGGTTGGACCATGAGGACACGTTTCTGTAAAAACCCCTGGCAGGAAAGCAAACTGAAGAGAGATTCTTGTGGTAAGAGGAGGTCCGTGAAATCCTTGTCATTGACAAGAGAGGGAACATACCATATACCTATACCTGATCCATACGTTTACAGAGCCAAGAGTTCATTTTTTAGCTTATTTAAAATATTAATAGTATAAACAGAATGCAAAAAAAAGTTACTCTAACTGCAATAATATTAACAGTTCATGTTGATATGAGATCTCATAGTGCAGCAGGTTCATGACTGGACACCCTCGGGAGTAATTTTGCTTGGGTATCATCCTTCCCTAGATAGTATCGTAATCTTCCCCAAGACTGTAGGATGTCTTGAAATAAGGTGTCCTCCTATTGGTACTATTATACTTTTATAAATAATTTTCAAGGTAGAGCTCCATAAAGACCACTCTTGTGGTTTTTGGTGTGGTTTTTTTCTCCCTTGGTTTGTGTTTCAAAAGATGGAATGTTCCCGGGGAAGCCAAAGCAGTATATTATTCAGAAACATTAATATTAAAAAAGTGAGGAAATCCTATGGGTGTTTTCAGATAAGTGTTTTACATCCAGAAAAAAACAATTGGTTAAAACATCTATTCCCCATTTATCTTGATCTTCTACTTTTTCCTCTCTCATTGAGTGGAAAACAAAAGAGGTAACCTATTAAAATGTGATCAACCTGAATCATATCTCAAGATGTCTTGTAAGGGAGTCTGGCTAATGATAACATAAAATAGTGTAGGATAAAAAGT
Source organism: Egretta garzetta (assembly GCF_000687185.1). Lineage (NCBI taxonomy): Eukaryota > Metazoa > Chordata > Aves > Pelecaniformes > Ardeidae > Egretta > Egretta garzetta. Next base: position 4,194,357 of record NW_009258615.1, on the reverse strand, counting down.
GATTACTGAATCAAAAGCAACTTGAAGTTGGGAGTGGAGTTGCCTAGTTTAAGCAAGAGACAAGAATGAAAGCTGTGCGACATGCCATAAGTTCTTTATTGACCAAAACTGGTAAGGGCATCTTTGCAATTAAGATGCTTATACCTGACAAGTTACCTCTGTATTGGAAAATGTAGGGGCTTTTTTTTTCCAATCTGGTTCCTTGGACATGAGATAACTCTAAGAGATTTTTGTTTGACTGAAGAGCTTATCTCTTCCATGTTTAATACAGTTTCCGCAGTAGAGGTAGCGGCCCTATTCTGATGGGGAAAAGTTCAAAATCGTAATTTATGTAGTATAAAACATGATTTCTGCTTGCTGACAGAGCTTCTATATCCAGGCACACAGAACAGCTCGTATTAACTAAGATATTTCTGCAAGGCTTAAATAGAAGTAATATTCATATTCACCCCATACTGTATAAGACCTTAAAAGTTTACCATCATTCTTACGGTATTTAGGAGTTGTCTTTTTTTTTTTTTCTAGTAGTATTTCTTCTCCTCATAATGAAAGAAATAAGTAGTGGTATTCCTCTGTATCTTTATGTTCCTGAGCATCAGTGTGTTATATAATATGTATGTGTATTATATAAAAATTTTCTTTTTTACCAATCTATAGAGATGGGAGAAATGCTCATTACTAGCCTTGCAGTAAACTTCCCATTCTAGACTTCTGAGTTGGAAATTTATTTACAGGCAGCTAATGAAATTTTCCTTTGCTCACCTAGACCATTTACAGGTTATTATCATTATCACTGACTTGTAACTGTATAAAAGCTGAGTTCATAATAAAAACTACTTCACTTCCTCAGGCTATGGAGTTGGAAAACAATTTGGATTTATGCTTAAGGCCTTTATTTGATCAGATCTTTTAGACTCTGTTGTCACTGAGACTGCAGTGATTTCATACTCAACTTCTACAGCTTCCTGAGGTCTTGAGCACATGGTCCCAAGCACTGCCATTGAGTTGTTCCCAGCTGGGAACCAAAAATTCTGTCTTTCACTAATGCCCATGGGTCACATGTGAGATTGAATTCCCTGGTTGCTCCATTCCCCTGCTTTTAATCTTCAAGATTTACTTTGATTCTGTCTCCTTCCATCTTTGGTCACTGGGGACTGATTTAAAGTAGCATTAGAAGGACAGATGAGGAATACGTGCCTGAAGCCACAAGTAGTTGTGGCCATGTGTTGTGGTTTAACCCCAGCTGGCAACTAAGCGCCACACAGCTGCTTGCTCACTCCTGCCCCAGCAGGATGGATGAGGAAGAGAGTTGGAAGGGTAAAAGAGAGAAAACTCATGGGTTGAGATAAGAACAGTTTAATAATTGAAATAAAATAATAATAAATTGCAATTAAAAGGGAAATAATAAAGAGATAAATAAAACCCAAGAAAGACAACTGATGCAAATGAAAACAATTGCTCACCACCAACCGATGCCCCACTAGTCCCTGAGCAGTGGCCAACCTTTCCCCAGTTTTATTGATCAGCATGATGTCATATGTTGTGGGATATCCCTTTGGTCAGTTGGGGTCAGCTGTGCCCCCTTCCAGCTTCTTGTGCCCCTGCAGCCTCCTTGCTGGTGGGGTGGGGTGAGGAGGAGGGAAGGCCTTGACTCTGCGTAAGCCCTGCTCAGCAGTAACTGACACATCCCTGTGCTATCAACGCTGTTTCCAGCACAAATCCAAAACAGCCCAATACCAGATACTGTGAAGAAAATTTAACTCTACCCCAGCCAAAACCAGCACACCATACTTCTTGAAGAAGAGGTGGTATATACAGTTGCAAAGGAATGTGTGGTAGGAGGTAGGAAGACAAATGATGATACTGCACAGATATTGTACAAGGCCATCAAAATCTACCAGCTCTGTGTAGAATGTGACTTCCAGACTGTGATGCAGGCTCAGAGGTTTCCTTCACAGGGCCAGCAATGCCAAATGGGTATCCTGCTCTCTGATTGATATCCTCGATCACCGTTTCCTATCTGAAGCACACAGTGGGTAGCTTCTTCAGGCTTTATCTGTAGCATGAAACCTAGATGAATTTCCAGTTGACCAGAGATGATCATAAAATAATTTTTGGAACGTGTTTTTCATTTCTGTGTAATGAAAATAAGCCTGCAGAGTAGAAAAAGTGCTATTTAATTTAGAGTGGTAGGGGTTTAAGCATATACAAACCTTTCTTATATACCCATGAGCAAGGTTCGGCTCAGGTTTGTCAGACCATAGATATGATCAGATCAATTCTAAGGCAATTTAAAATTATTTTTCTACTTGTAAGAGTTAAATTTTACATACTTTGGGGGAGCTAATCACCGGCATTGTGTGGGAGGATTATCTGTGGGCCAGTATTACAATCACACAGTGATGGAAAATCTGGAGTAGACAAGTAACTGCTCATGTTCCCCGAAGGGTTTTACTGGAGGATCCCACAGGAATGCTGAATGTTTTTCTTCTAGATACCTGCAGGACCCTGCTGGGAGGGAAAAGACAGATGCTGCAGGCCTAGCCCACATGGTCATTTAACTTGCTCTGGCACTTCATATGAAATAATTAGCAGAATCAAATTTTGGATGAAGGATAACTGTTTCAAAATTACTTCAGCCAAGATGTAGGCTTTGAAGAACTGTTTGGGCTGTAGCATCTGTCTTCTATCTTTCTCCTCCCTGATGTAGTAGCTGCAGCACGTTCACACAAGTGCATTGCAATTCATGCCAGATTAAGGATGTGAAGGTTTAAGGATTTTCACCTTTAAATCTTAATTTTTAATTTCATCAGGGCATCAAGCCACATCTGCAAGCTCTACAGCATCCACAATTGCTTTGGACTAGCAAAAAAATGCCAGGGGGAAGAAAATGCCTGAAAACTGTAGGGAAGCCCTTGACTGAGAAGATGAAATATAAGTTTTGACCACTTACGGGAAATCCTAGGGGAAAAAAGGTTCTCACAGATGACCAAGTTATCTGAAGCTGTGAAATCAAACTTTTTTAAACTACATGTATATTTTATATAAATATATATATACATACATATGTGTCACTACATACATATGTAGCGAAAGAATACTTCTCATGAATATTTTTTACTTACTGACCCAAGCTCTATAAATGTATTTATTATGCTTATAGAATTCTCATAGCTGATTTGGTGCAACGACTATTCCATTGTCTTAAGAGCACTGCATACCTAGTACGCATAAATAAAAGATGTTTACGCCCAATCTCTGATAAATTTCTCTTCTTTAACAGGTTAACATAGCTGCTGGGGTCAAAATGCAAGATTTTCAATATTGTTATTGCGTATGGATATGATATGGATATGCTTTAGTTATATCAAATCTCAAAAGATTTATGGAACCCATAGACTATTAAGGCTATGGTTTCTGTAACAGGAGAGTTGATTCCTTCGGATTCTTTCAGTTCAGCTTCCTTTTCCATTAAATACAGATGTAAATGTGTACAGAATCTAGTACAACTAAAATGAGTTATAACAACTCCATATATTCTTTCCACAGAGGAGAGAGATTTGGATTTAATAAATTAGTTTTTCTTGGAGGCAAAATGCAAATTTCTTATAAATGGGGTATGTAAAACTAAGATAGGAGTCTAAAGCCACCAAAAAAAAATCTCACATACTTGTTGATAGTAGTATGCCTCAGTCTTTTTTGATTTATTTGAGAATACTCAGCATCATTTGTTTTTTAACTTGGAAGATATGACCATACATACAAAACAGGATCTGTATAATACGGAAGAAAAGATTTTAGTGTTCTGCAGAAAGTTTATTGATAACACTGCCCATGCAGGTTTTATAGTTAGCTTTGCATACAGATATTCACTTCATATTGAACATTAAAAGACAGTACTTCAGCTTCTGCAGTGAGAATTTTACAGTGCATGCACAGAACTTAATGTGCAACATGAAAACTGCATTATGTCATTTTATGTTTCAGTAGGTAAGTCCCAGTCTTGTTTATTCTACAGCACAAACTGCAGGCTAGCTGTGGAAGGTCAGGCTGGGAAGTTGCTCATGTTTGACACTCCAACATTCTGGAGTGATGAATATTTAATTAGGCAAGTGTGGGAGGTTGAGGCAGCCGTAGCTCCTAGTTGACTGTCTGCAGTATCATCTTAGTGTTGTGTGAAAATGAATCCTTGGGGTAAGCTTCAAGGACACAGAGTAGGTAAAAAAGGCATTCTGGCAGAGCAGCGAGTTACAGGGAAGTTAGAAATAATAGAGACAAATGTTTTAAGTGGTTTTGTTACACTGGTCAAAGGTCCTTGTTCTGCTGGGCTAAGCCACCATTTTTTATTAAGCTTCATAAAAGTAATAGAAAATTAAGTTTGAACCTATAGAGTCTGGAACTGTAACAGTGATGGAAGTAATTTATTTTATGCAGGTATTAGCTATTAGAATGGAGCGCATGTATAATTTGTTGATATTATGCAAACAGCATGAGGGAGCAGTCATTTCTCTGTAGTCCTATTTTAAGCATAGCAATAGAGCTGTTTGATTTTTGAGGATATTATTCTTAGTACGCTTTCAGCTGAAGTTAAAAACTATAGACAAAAGCAGGAAGACTATTAATTTTCAGTGGCATAGGCCAGGATAAAGATTTCTTATTATTTTGTGTTCCACATTAGGAAACGTTGCATGCAGTTTGGGTAAGTAATGGTTGGGCTACTAGAAGTTTTTTAATTGTGCTATGAAGGGTTTAAAAAAAAAAAAAAAAGGCTGCCTTCATAACCAGGGACCTTGGCAGTCCCCTCACTGTCTGTCCTGCGCTATGTGGAGGTTACTTTTCCCACACAAGACAGAGCAAGATCGTCTCCACATCCCATGTGGACATCCATTTTAATAGGGAATGGATGAAGCAGAATAGTTTTGTGTCCCTTGTTGTTACTATAACATTCAGGACAGACAGCAATGAGCAATAACCATTTTAAACTAAGCAAATTTAGCTAGCACACTACTACTAACCAGTTAGGAAGGGAACATACATCTGCATCTCTGCTTCCCCAGCTCACATGCTAGCATATAAACATCTCTGGTTTGTGCTAATAGCCAAGACTAAATTTGGGCAAATTAGGTGCAGGAGAATTTCTGTTGCTATTCTTCCATGATGAAGGAATGTAATCCTGCTGCATCCACTTTAGAATAACGGTGGCCAAGTTTGGACACCTGGGTACACAATACTGTAGAGTCGAGATGTAAAAGTCCAGAGAAGAGCTATTAAAATAAATACATTAGAGACTGTGATTTAGGAGGACTCTTACGACAGACAAGGAGCAACTGAAAGGAGATCTGATGATGGTCATTTACTTGTGGCAGCTGTTTATTATGCTGATCGTAAACATCTCGCTGTTACCTTGTGTTCACCCATCTGTTTGTTTCTACCCATCTGTTATTTCTTGCCATGTGCTTAGGTTGTAAATATTACCTCTGTTCTTTCGAAATAAGGAGGTTAGAAATGTTCAGTTGTGGAATTCGGCATTTGCGTGAAGAACACGAGCCCTCACAAGCCTCCATGGTCAATAGTGAGTAAACTGTGTACACAGGTTTCCAGGGTTCCTTGTTGACTTCCTGCAGTCACCCTTTCTGATGTGGCTGAAACATCTAATTGAGTTGATTTTGTTATTGTTATAAGATTTCAATTTGCTCTAAGTCAATAGGACAGGTTGATTCAGGAGGAGATTTTGGTTTGAAGTTGGAAGAATGTTTAAATAACATGTGCAAATGAAAGAAGTATACAAGGTAAATAGTCTCCAAGAAGCCAATCAGCTTGTGCTCTGTATGTGTCACTTCAAATTGTGCTGTTGCTTTTTTGTTGCCAGACTATCAAATTTATATCTGGCATGCACTGTCATCCCTATTGCAGGGGTTTCTTCTTATCAAATATTTGTGATGGCTTTCTCCTTGTCAAACCATTTATACTGTGCTTTTTGCAAGTTGAGTCTTTGCCATTGTTACTTAATATGATGATAGCCAAATTTAATTTCTTCTTGAGTATTTTGAGAGATGTTTTTTTTCTTTATTTTGTTATTAAATATAATCTGCATTTAGGAACTCTTTCTCTCAAAAAGAAACTATAATGCTAGCTAATTCAGCATCATTGAGCTGTGTACAGTTCTGGTCCCCTCTATACAAAAACGATGTGGACAGGCTGGAGGGGGTCCAGAGAAGGGCCACCAAAATGAGCAGAGGACTGGGAAGCGTGCCGTATGAGGCTGAGGGAACTGGTTTTTTTCAGCCTTGAGAAAAGGAGGCTTAGAGGGGATCTCATCACCGTGTACCAGTACCTAAGGGGTAGCTACAAGGAAGATGGAGACTCCCTTCTCACAAGGAGTCACGTGGAGAGGACAAGGGGGAATGGACACAGGTTGCTCTTGGGGAGATTCCTATTGGACATGAGAGGGAAATTTTTCACAATGAGAACAGTCAACCATTAGAATAATCTCCCCAGGGATGTGATTGACTCTGCCACATTGGATGCTTTTAAGACTCAGCTGGACAGGGTGCTGGGCCATCTTGTCTAGACTGTGCTTTTGCCTAGAAAGGTTGGACCAGATGATCCTTGAGGTCCCTTCCAACCTAGAACTCTATGATTTATCATTTTATGCCAGGCCATCACAATGTTCTGTTCTGAGACAGGCTGTGCATTTGGGGTTAACTTTTTTTGGCTTTTTTGAAGGAAGACTAGACTAGATTGTCCCAGCAACCTATGCAATCAAAAAATCAGTTTTTTCCTTACTTATTTTACAGTATGTTTTCATATTGCTATTAATTGATTTTTGCTCGGATTGTTTTGTTATATAGTGAAATACTATTCCTACACAGGAAATACTGCTTGGGTACCTGCTAATACTGACCAGCTCTGAACTACAGGGTTTGGTTAGTTTTGGTTTTTGTACCTTCAGTCCCATGCCACATCAGTGTATACCCCCCCTCTGAATATGGTTAGGGCACACTTCAGTTAGCAGCATATGTGCCTGGGGCATTGACCAGTGATGCTGAGACCCTAAGTGAAGTTCTAAAAATGCATGTGGAATTGCGTCTATGGATTGAATAGAATTGAATTTCATAAACTGATGTTTTTGTGCTTTTTTCCTTGCTGTGACAACCAAGATTTTTTTAAAAGATTTTTCTTGTAGCTTTGTTTAGAAATTATCAAAGGACGAAAATATTTTATTATTAGCAATTAATTTGTCTTAATAGCTCTATAGTACACTTTGTACATTCAGGGAAACTTTTCCATTTTGGATTTAAACCAGAACGCTGTTGTGGACAGTCCTTAAAAAAAGAAAAAAAAAAAAAACAAAAAACAAAACAACCCAAAAAACCCAAACAAACAAACAAAAAAACAAAACAAAAAAACCACAAACTCGCATATGTTTCCTTCCTAGTCATTTATGCCTTCAAAGAACTTCAAAACAAAATAATTTGTGGTTTATATTGTTGTGGGAGCCTGTGTCAGCTGGACTGGGTAAAACAATTTGAAAATCCAGGAGTTTACAAACAGTGTTTACATTTTTCCTTCCATTTATTTGTCCTAATGTCTGAAAACCCCTTTTGTTTCGTGTGTATATTTTATTCCTTCTCGGCTGTACACGAACAGTGGCTTTTAAACCCTGGTTTCTAACTACCTGATTCCAAAGTCAGAACTTACAGGAATTGATCCAGATCCCTCTGATGTTAATGGGATTTTTTTGAATAGGTTTTAGTTCAGGTCTATAGATTATGAATTATTACGGGTGGACTTAGCTTATAGATATAAAAAGTATTTATATACTTCAGTGAAAGAGATTGTTTCTGGCTGAGAACTTTGCTATGTCCCATCAGTTAAAAAAATAAAAAATGTATATTATAAATATATAGAAGTTGATATTCTCCAACTGTCCTTCGTAGTGTTTCACTACAATATATTTGTCTACAAAACCATGGTGGCTTCCTCACGGTTTTCCATTCTAATTTCGCTGTCCACTTTTCCTGGATCTTTTCTTTTGATTTGGGGTAAGCAACTTCAGGCTGAAGATTAGTCAGCCTTTTAGGCTGAGCAGAGAAATATTGGGAGCTAGATTTGGATCCGATTCTATCCAAATAATGCATTGTTTGTTAAAAGCCTCTGAGTGAAACTGGTCACAAACCTTTCCTGAACTCTTTCTTAGGTAGCCAGTGCTGTTACTGCTGTGTTGAAATGTAAAAGGTTGGGGAAAAACTGTCAGAACTGATGCAGCTTTGGTTTATGGGGAGGAAAAAAAAAAAGACAACAAAACATGGTGTTGGTGATCCATGCTTATGCATGGCTTTAGAAAACCAGTATTTCGGTTCGTCATTTTGAAGTAGCACTGCTAGTGAAATTTGTATGAAGCAATTAAAAACGTCAAAGGATTAAGAAGGTCAAGGACTCTAGCTGAGAGCCTTTTGCATTGGCCTCTTCTAAAGAAGGCAGACACACTTCTTTCTGTTTTCAGAATCTCTTTATGTCTACCAGCTATTTAAGGAATTTGCTTTTCAGAGACCAGAGGAGTTCAGAAGCTTGTAAGGCACGCTGCAATCTCTAACATATCAGAATCTGATGATTTTGTTGTGTACTTGGTTGTTGGTTTGGTTTTGGTTTGTTGAGGGTTTTTTTTTGTCAAACTCTTCTTGGCAAAGTTTTTCTGAAAAGGCACAGAAAATAGTTACCACTTAAGATGAGCGCCTGTAGGAAGTGGTGTAAACATGAAATACTGAAATTTGCCCAGTTCTTTCTCAGTCTAAACCCTTTGCTAGGCTAAACTGGGCGCTTCTGGGAGCTATTTTGCTTTGGTTCTTTTCCATTAACTGTGTAGCCTCACTGGAAGCAGAAGACAGCATGCTTGTGTTTCAGATAGCGGACGCAGAAACTATGTCATCTAGCTGTAACTTTGATAATGCTTTGATGTATTGTGTCTGTAATGTATTTATCTCTGCTCAGTGCATAATATAAAGAATAGCTTGAAGACGTGCATTTGTGTTTATTATAATTTTTTAAAGGCATTCACCAAAATGTTTTAAGGTCATTGCTGTCATTAAAATTAGATCAGACAGTGGTTCTCTTCTGTTAAGCTTTTCCTTAATGGGTTCTTTGTCTTCTTTTAACTGTATTAGGCATTACATACTGCATCACCATCTAATGCAATAGAGTTCTCTGTGTTTACATAGCACAAGGAAGCACTCCACGGGAAATGAAAACATATTCTTTGAGTTCTTTGGTCATGGACAAAGACTTCAGCAGATCATTTTTATTAATAGGAAACACTTCTCACGCAAGATGGAAAATAATGAATTTATAAGGGAATGGTAGGGAATGCCTGTAGCTTCCTAAAGAGCCTTTCTTGGAGAGATCCTGACCACACAACGTTAACTGTGCCAGAGCCAGCTTCCACCTGCCCCAGGTCAGTGAGCGGGAGGACAGGGGAGCCCCCCCCACAGGGGTACCCCTCGGGGTCCTCTTACTTCATTCCTCCTGTACGGTTGTGCGGCAGCCTGGGGTTTCCATGACCTTCAGCAGGCGACGGGTCCTGCGGCCGACATGCAAAGTTCAGGCGGTGGGGAACCCCCTCCGGGTCGCCACTCGAGCCGGTCCCTGCAGGTGAGCCACGGGCAAGGCAGCCCTCTGCTCCGACCTTCCCCAGCGGCTG
>NW_009258615.1:4155605-4184438 GCF_000687185.1 Egretta garzetta | reverse complement strand
CTCGGCGGCGAGGAGTGGGGAGGCTGTGAACTGCCCCAGAAGTTTGCTGGCGGGAGCCGTTCTCGGTATTGGCGAAGTCTCCCGGCTCTTCCCGCAGGAATACCGTAGCGCCTAAGATGAGCGGCTGTCGGAAGCGGTGCAAGCGTGAACTCCTGAAATTTGCCCAGTACCTTCTCAGGCTAATCACAGGTTCTCTTCACACAGGTAACGGCTGTTTTTTCTTCGTAGTCGAGCTGTGCAGCGTGATAACAAGAAAAATTTGCCTAAGGTTAATGTCGTGACGGCGTTGTTTTATGCTGTAATTCCTCTCACCTTGTAAATAATAGTACAAAAGAAATCGGGAAACTATTTTGTGGCTGAGCATAATAAAACCAGAATATGTAGTCTCTTGTTGCAGCGTTCAGGCAGTGTAACATTCTCTAACCATTTCCACACCTGAATCCAAATCGGGTTGCGAGTGTACGTGCTTTCACCTGCCCGCCTGTGTACGCTAAAGGTAATGCAGAGTAATCGCACGATGGTCATGAAGGATCAATCCCCTGCTTTTTATTTTCGCTGTTTCATGAACTGATTTACTTTGACAAGCAGACTACATTCTCTTTCTCAGAGGCTCGTTTTTGCTTATCCTAAGATGTAAATCAACTGCAAACTGTCAATATGATGTTATAGGATCTTGCTGAAAACTTTAAATGACACTTGTGCTTTTTGCCCTTAAAGAATTTGAAACATAAATGGCTGCCAACTTTATTTAGGTAATTTTTTTTCTGTAACCTTAGACAAATTGTACAGTACCAGATAAGGTTTCTAAGCGAGACTAAACAAACAGTATAGTTTTCTTCTTCGCACTTTGGAAAATATACTTTTCTCACAATTCAGCATTTTCTATGGCTATTCCCAACAGCTGACAAATATGATAGCTTACATGATGTCATTTTGTATTGGTGAAATATAGTTGTGCTTCTTTCTAGACTTCAATATTTTTTCCCCTTGGAAAAATCATCAAGCAGAGGTGCAAGTCCAGCATCAGCAGATAATAACCAATTACTAATGTGCTAACATGGTTATTGAGAATTAGAAGCCATTCATTTTACTACAAGTATTTTGAAAGTTTCTGCTGATGGCTTCCCACCCCCCTGTTTAGTCACTGATGGAAAGATTTGAAAGCAAGCTGACTCTTCAGTAATAATTTAAAGTACTGATGCATGCAATTTATCGGATTTGGGGTTATAATGCTGTAAAAATTGTGGCATAAACGTTGGCAACCAGTACTTCATAGAATGCTTGTAACTTGCGGAAACCTGATACAGCTTTTTAGTAACTTTGAGTGTCTGGTAACTTAGAATTTCCCTGACTTTATTTTCTATACTACTCCTAGTGTATCATGGTTTCTCTTTTGTGAATTTTATCAATTTGGATTTCTCTGAAATGCTTGTGTCTTGCTCCTGTGAGTTGCTATGGCAATTAAGTAATATACAATGCAAGAAGAAAGCTATGTTAGAAATGAACACCAGTGCTCCTTTTTCACAAAGTCATCCCAGCTTTTCCTTTCCCATCTATCAAATGATGCTCCCTATGTTATTTTTCAGTCGTTTGTACTGCAAGATTTCTAAGCTCAGAATTCAAAACCATTTTCAAGAATTGTTGTGGATACTGATTCTTAGCTACTACTAAAAGAAGTTTTTTAATCTATAATTAAGTACGTTTTCAATGCTAGATTTCTGGAAAGCCAACTAGAATGGTATGAAACATGTTTGCTTAAAGGAAACAAGCAAGCAAAAGACCCCATTCTTAGGAATTCTTAAGAACTGAGACACTTCCTAGGAAATTTTTAGTTCACTTTTACTACAGGAACCCATATCTTACTACTATTATTAGGTTAATAGACCTCATCGTGTTCAAATGATGTAACAAATAAGGTCACTATAATGTGATAATAATTGAACCGCTAAGAGAGGTAGAGCTCTACCGTTTAGTTCTTGCATAGCCCAGTCTACTCATTAACCTCAACTGTTGAAATACCAGTCACTGTTCCCCCTGCAAAACGTAATGCATAATTCATTATGTTGATAATTAGTTGATAATTAATGAAGATGAATGAAGAAGCCTAGCTGAAAGTGTTAGAAAGTTATACTTTAATTTGTATATTAAAGATATTGCTGTTTCTATCTTGAGCGTTCAGAAAATGTAGGATAGATATCAGAAATGAAAATGTGTGGTTAGTAGCTTTTTACATGCAGGCGATGTTCTCACTCAAGTGATCAACTATTTTCAAAATGTAGATGTTTACTAAGGAACACAGTGGTCAAGATACTTTAACTTACTTGTTGATATGATTTGGCTCCTGGTTTTTCTTTCAGGTGTTCTTTAATGTTTAATTTATACTTAAGTTGGAACTACACATTGCTGAAAACACATGCACGCTGTATCTAATCCATTCCTCCTTTCTGTATGGCTAGGCATGCTGAATGTATACTTAATCTACATCAATATAGATTGGTACAAGCTCTGCTGTGGTTAGTGTGATTACACTGATTAGAAAACAAGAGAAGGTGAGCTAGGAGGGAGACTGGGTTTGCTGGCTGTAGGCCCAGCTAAGAAGTCACTGTTGACTACTGGTTTTACTGCTCGCATTTTGTGACCATTTAGAGCACTACGGACCCATTCTGTGGTGAATCTCAATATTTAAAATATAAATTATCTCATACAGTTGTCTGTGATAGTACATAAATGTGGACTTGTGCTTAATATTCAACTCAGCTGTAACCAATATTAATAAAAAAAACCCTTGCTTGAATGTACATGCTGCATAAATCCTTACCATGGGTTTTAAGTGGCAATCACTGCCTGAATACATCCAGATATCTCTTTTTTTTTTTTTTTTTTTTTTTTTTAACAGCATGTTACTATGATTGACAGGAAAAGGTAGTGAAAAGAAACAGTCCTTTAAACAAATTTTTTGTTTTCCATAACTTCCACTACATATTGAGTTGATGTGTTTCCACAGCTGAAACGGACTCCCTCAAATACTTGAGTTTATCTCAAAGGTCATACCAATTCCTACTTCCTTGTCTGCTGCCTCTTGAGGTGTGCTGGAAGTACCCATTCTTTGAAACACTGTCTTAAAGAATGTAGTGCTGCAATTGAGGAGAATGTTTCAGTTTTCAGATGCAACATGAATTTGTATATTGCAAATAATGAGATAAATCATTGAGAGATCAAGAAATAGATCGTAAATTGTTTTGAAATGGAGAAAACATAATTTCAGAGCAATGGCTAGGAAGTTTTTTGTAACTGTCACAACTGATAGAGCATGGGGATTAGAGATTATAGAAACAGAACTGTCCTTGACTTCAGTGGTAAATTTTCCCTTCTCAGGCATGTTCATATTAAATGCCTGTCCTAAAGGAGTCTACGTTTTCCTGGGCAGATACAAATTCCCAGTTAGCAGGCGTGTTGGTACATAGATTTATTAGATTTATTATATGTCCCTCTCCTGAACTTTGGAAATACAGGATATATAAACACCTATCAGTTAGGCAGCCTGCCAGGGAAGGAGATGATCTGTGTTGCTGTCTGCTTAGCCTGAAGAGGATTGAGATATCTCCTCCACGTCTAAGGAGAATGTCCAACACTTCCAAAATCTGGTAGCATGGATAAGAGCCCCCTCCATTTCTTAATCCATCGTACGGCAAGACATGTAACTGTCACAGGGCCAGATAGAGGTGATAACAGGGAGCCTAACTCTTTTTCTGATGATTAGGGAATCCATCTGGGAGTGAGTAGACCTGAGGTTTAAACTCTGCTCTATAAAGTAGCTCAGAGAGATCTGTAGCTGTCTTATGAGCAAGTATCATCGTCACACTGCTTCTTGATGTTCATCCTCAGCAGAGAGCATGTAAAAATAGGTCTCAACCACATGGAGATCCCAAACAGCTTGTATTGGCTCTCTCTGTCACAAATAGATTGGAATACCCTGAAGGAGGTGCCTCATTTCACGACCCAGTTCAGGAAGACAGGGAAATACTGAGACTGAATGTCCTACTAGACGAGTTCCCTGCCTTGTTCCCTTTCCTACCCTACCCTACAACAAAAAATTCACAAGGCAGTTTTTAAATTTCACTCTAGGTTCCAGTGTGTGGTGTGGATTCCACAATGGTTATAATAAAAAGTTTCAGCTCAAGCCTTCAGTGTTAGGTGTGCATGTTGCGGATGCATTGATGGAATAATTCTTAAAAATCAGGGTGATACACTGGGATTTTTACTCTTGGAGTGATGCTTTCTACAGAAGTTAGGCAGAAGATGGGGTCTGGCTTTTGGACTGGGAATGTAAAACTCAGCCTTACCAGGAATATATTGGGGGTTGTTCCATTATAAAATTTTTCAATTAAGCTGTGGAAAGTTTAAAAATGAATGCTTAAAACCCTAGAAAATAATTCAAATTTTTTACAAAAATAGTTAGCGATAGTAGGTAAATATTCTAGTATAACTTTTTTCTTTATAGTTAAGAAATTATATGAAAGAGAATATTGAGACTAGGGCTTGATTCATACATGTAATTATACTGCATTTTTCCTCTTTTTCTCCTCAGATTTAAAGGAAAAAACTTTTAAACTATTTAATCTGTGCACAATCTTAAATACTGCAAATGAAATTATTTCAACGATTAAATAATTTTCCCAGTCTTAGGAGGAATTATTAGAGATGAAAAAGTATTGTACTTCTCATGCAAAACAAAAAGGTTCTCCTTTAATAAAACCAATCCTGAAATTAATTTAGGGTGCCTTTCCCTATGTAGTCACTTCTCCTGCATAGCTTTATGAATGTGAGTGATGCTGAAAATCTGGATGGTGTAAATAGGTGTAGGAGACAACTGTCACTGCATCTCTCACGTGGTCTCTTTAGACCTTGAAGTTGAGTAACAATGAGGGAAATAATTCTGAATTACTAATACTATTTCTATTTTCTGGTAGTGTGTTTTCCTCCATGTGTTTTGGCTGGTTAGTTTTTGTTTGTGATAAGTCACAAAAACTATCCAGTGAAGCCAAAGACCTGGAATTACTGTTAACTATTATTTAACATGAACATTCCTAAAATATTTTGCTTCCAGTTTCCTAAGTGGATGACAGAATATTCTTATGATATTGTAAAAGAAATCTGTAAAAGTGCTTTTTTTTATATAGTTAGCGATATTCATGTAACAGCATTTTAAATGGCGGAGGAGGTAGTCTTCATATATGCTGCCAATTCTAATACATGCTGCTTAATTAAGTCCAGAGGAACTTAGAGATTGCTGAGCAGTTCAGACACTGATTGATGGGTTGATCAAACACCTTTTGGGCAGCAATGCCTGACAGCTAGGTTGGCTGAGGAATTTAAAATCTCCAGTTCTAGTCTTCTTAATTTCTGAGGTTGAAAGTGAGAGGTGCTTTGTCCTCAGCAAATAGAGCTGTGCTTTTGCCAAGATGCTTGGAGTGGTAAAGTGTGGAAAACCAGATCCACATGGCCTGTTAGCATCTATCCCCAAATCTATTTCCTTTAGAGACTTTAAGAATTGTGGTTCTAAAGAAAGGCTTTTTTTTTTTTTTTTTTTTTTTTTTTAATGCTTCCTGTCACACTTTTTACTGAAAGTGATATGATGAACTGAAAAGAATTATCTAATGAAACTTTCTTGCATCTTTCCCCATAATGGGATTTCTAGCAAGAGAACGTTTTTCATCACCAGGGCTTTGGCCTCTGAAAATTTCTTCAGGTAAACTGTGGGATACTGACAACTGAATAAAAAATAAGCTTGAAAAATAGAAATGGGAATATTTGAAGCATTTGGTTAATGGATTTTGTGATGGGATAAAGTTTTAATAGAAAAGGGAAAAAAATTACAAATACACCCAAATTGTTAAGTTCTGGTTCAGTTTTGATTTCGTGTTTAATTGTATTGTTGTAACCTTCTGAAAGACCTATGATGATTTTTGCTTTGCTTATTTATTAGCTTAATACATGGCAAAACAAATGAATGAGAAACTACACCCCCTGGTTAAGGCTACTTCTGAGTCACAGGAATATATTTGTATTTTCTGAAAGTGAAGATTAAAGGAAATTATGTAAGAACTGTAGCTATTCACGAGAAGCATGAAAGGGAATAAATAATTCCCAGCTGCCCTTACAAAAGAAACAGAAGTACAAGAACTACATTGCTGTACTGTATCCAACTGAACAAAGAAAAGAAGTGGAAATAAGCCATCACCTTTGCATAAGCAAAATGGTCTTTAAAGCCAGTTGTGCAATTGGATCTCTCTCAACAAAGCTGAGGAGCGTGTGTTGAAGCATTTTGATTGAAACAAGGGACGGACATGGTTTAGTGGTGGGATGGCAGGGTTAGGTTAAAGGTTGGACTCGATGATCTCAAAGGTCTTCCAACCAAAGTGATTCTATGATTCTATTCTAAGCCCTACAAACGGTGATAGATGGCTGTGATCTGTTAACCCACAGAGAAGCAATACAATTAGGCAATAAAAAATGGAAGCTTTTTATTTTTTCAATAGTCTCAGCTTTTTTGGTAAACCTTCACCTTCTGAGGTACTAGAATTGGATTCTCACAAACTGGAAGCACCAGACACTTCTGGTTAGATGATGGCCCCTGAGTGCCATGCAAGTGAATTTAGTATTTCCCAGAACTGTTCCATGGTGTCCATGCGCCAACTCTAAGACCCTCCTGAAGTCAGGTAAGGAAAGCAAGCCTCCTGTCAGTATTCTTAAATCTGCATCTCCCAAGCAAAGGAGATGACAAATCAACAGATGTTGATAAACTAGTATGAAATGTTAGAAAATGAACTTTTGGCAGTTTGTATCTGCATGTTACATCTGCCATTGACTAATACGGGTTAATATGCATTTAAGGATCCGTTGCTTGTCAGATATCTTTGAAGAGTTGTTTGCCTTTTTTAAGTATAAAATCACATGTCAAATGCCGTACTTATCACAGGGCGTAATTAAGGTAATTCAACCCTTTGTACATTGCACTTTTACATTTGGACCTCTGCTTGGTTCCCTTTCTTTTCCAAACCTCGTAACGAAAGCATGTGTACAGACCCGGTGACTGAGGGCCCCATCACTGGGCTGCTTGGGACATCCAGCTTTTTGCCACAGCACCAAGAGCTGCCTCCATGGGTCTTGCTACTTGCTCTTTTCAGCCCTTTCCAAATTTCTTCCCATACTGGCCCACACTAAGCTGTCACAGGCTCATCTCTTCCCTATTCTTGTGTAACTTCATGAGGTGTTTTAGTGCTGTGTCTGCAACGCTGTCTCTGCTCTAGGGGTGGATTTGATTAAGTGGGAAAATGAGGGCTATCAAGCAGACATTTTAATTGTGCTCTTGCCTTGCTCTCACAACGGAGCACTCGTCGTGCTGGTCCCTGCAGGGACAGGTTGCTATGAGTTTAGGGCATGCAGTGGCATGTCAGAAGTCTTTTGGTAAAGGGTGATGTAAGCACTCAGGAGTATGCTATCAACTGAATAACCCCAGCTTTGTTCTCTCAATGTATTTATAAATTCCTATTAAAAAGCAGCAGTGGACAGAAAGACAGCAGTGGCGTTTTCTATGTGTGTTTTTCCTGGCACTTCAAAGCGTTTTGAACAGGGTAAAAGAGAAAAAAGCTTTTGCTTTGTCCTATTTAAGAATAGGAACATCTCTCATGCAAGACTGTATTATATGAACCTCCTAAAAATACTTTGCATTTCTTTTCACTGATATCATAATGAAACAGTTTTCGGATGGTGATGCACTGATCTATGTCCACTGTAATGAAATTTCATTTCTCAAATATTTTCTTGTAGCACAGAGAGGATTTTTTTTTTTCTTTTGGAAGAAACAGTACAGGGTAGAGTATTGAGAGAAGAGAATTTACAGCACTGTTTACTCTGCATAAATCCATACAAAAATTTTGCTGCTTAATTACCCTACAGTGTGTAATGAAGAAAGCACAGTGAAGAAATTTTACATTGAGTTCTCAGCACCATCTCCCTGATGACATTTTAAAATTTTCCTCATCAGTTCTAACGTAACCATAGAATTTCTCCTAGCTGCTTTAGTTCTCTACTTTTATTTCATAGGATGAAATTCTGAAATATAGAGACAAACTATAATTAAAGGACTTTGCTCATCATTAAACATCTAAACATGGTGCTCATTTCCAGCCAGAGATGAGGTAACAGTTACAGGTGACTGCTGGACAAAATCTATAAATAGAGGAAGAAAAATGATTTGAAACCTTTAATCAAGGCTGCTTTGTTATTATGGGGTTAATAGGGAACCTTTACAACCAGGGAAGATTAATTACCATCTTTGAATGCAGGTTAATAATGGTCCATTAACTTCTATTGAAAACACATGTAAAATAAAATGAGATATAGAATAAATAAAAAGAAAACAATACTCCAAAATATCAAAATAATATTTAACAACTGTTGTAGTTTAACCCGGCAGGCAGCTGAACACCACACAGCCGTTTGCTCGCTCCGCCCCTCCCCAGTGGGATGGGGGACAGAATCAAAAAAACCACGAAAAATAATAAAACCTGTGGGTTGAGATAAAGGCAGTTTAATAAAACAGCAGAGGAAAAGAATAGTCATAATGAAAATATACAAAATGAGTGATGTACAGTGCAATTGCTCACCACCTGCTGACCAATTCCCAGCCTGTCCCCAAGCAGTGATCGATGCCCCCCCAGCCACTCCCCCCAGTTTCTGTACTGAGCATGCTGTCCTATGGTCTGGAATAGCCCTTGGGCCAGTTGGGGTCAGCTGTCCTGGCTGTGCCCCCTCCCCGCTTCTTGTGCCCCTGGCAGAGCAGGGGAAGATGAAAAGTCCTTGACTGGTATAAGCCCTGCTCAGCAACAACTAAACCATCAGTGTGTTATCAACATTACTGCCATCCTAAATCCAAAACACAGCGCTATGCCAGCTACTAGGAGGAAAATGAACTCTATCCCAGCTGAAACCAGGACAAAAACACAAGACAAAGGGAACAGATGAAAAGTATGTTCCTGGTTTTATGCAAATAGGATCTAAATTAAAATTATTTTAAAAGGAGCTTGTAGCTTGAAGATGTCTTGAAAAAGCTAAAATGTCAGCACTCATGGGAAAATATGGGTTTCATATGTTTCCAAATACTATTTTTTTTTGTTTTTCTTGCTGAAATATTTCTTCTGATACCAAATCAGCATTGTTCGTAAACCTTAGTCTTTCTCTTTTTTTTTTTTTTTTTTTTTTTTTTTTTTTTTAAATGGAAAAGAATTCCGAATTTAAGGTCTGCATCTCTGTCTGTTGCCTGTGAGGTAGTTTGAACCACTAGGGTCTCATATTTTTTATATAGAGGTGTAACATTATCTGTATGTAACTGCACAAGTTCTAATGTGCAAGGGTGAAATCTTTGTCATGCCCTGTTTAGAGAAAAAAATGTAATTAATTTCAGAGAAACCAACCAAGATTTCATTTGAAGTTCTGCATTGTACTATAATGTTCTCAATTTCCTGATTAGCATTCATAAATTTGCCACTGCAGTCTTGGTATTAGTCTACCTCGGAGAGAAATCACTTTTATAGAAGGTGGTGGTGAATGCAGAAATGTTACAAAGTTGGACTTTGAGTAGGTTTCATACTACTAGTTGATTGAGATGCCTAAAATATAAAATATTAGAAACGGAGAGAAAAATACCTTAAAAAACACAACCAAACAAAAAACCCCAAACTTAAAAAAATAGATTTAAGTCCTCTTGGCAAATATAGTTAGTCGAATTTTGCCTGAGTCCTCTTATAATGTTGATAGGGGTTTTTTTTGTTTATCACATGGTTGAGTACCTGGCTTTTGAAAACACCTTTTTTTTGTGTTATCCTAAAGAAGTAGGACCCCTTCTACAGGCTTTTTGTTTGCAAGTAGACTGTACTATAGACAGTACTCTGTGACAAAAGACCAAGATATATTGAACTTAGAAGCAGTTAGCTTAAAAGAAATTCTGAGAAATGCTGAGAATGCCGTAACTTAGTGCACTTACGCTACGTTCTTTTAGCTATATACCTCCCATGCTGCAGCTGCAGTCCTACTATGAAATTTCAGTGATTCTGTAGATCTCAGATTTTAAGCAATGTAATTAATTAGAAAATGTATGATAATATACCACTGCTAATCACTCACAAATTAGAAAATTTCCCCTCTTCAGAAAAGGGTCTAGATAGACTGCCTTTGCTTCCCCCAATTTGCATACCTCTATCTTCCTTTAAGTGGTATCTGCAAAACTCAGTGTTGTACAAAATGTTTCAACCTCAAATTTTATAATCCTGTGTATGGCAGATTGACTGAACATGACAGAAGACTGAAGCAGTAGTGAGAAGTCAGTGTGGGTAGAAGGACATCTTGAAGTAGGGGATCTAAAGGCAGTACCCTAATCTTTAAACATATTCGCCTGAATATGTTTAAATATTTTGCTCAGATGTCCCATATTTTTAACACATTAGCTCCGTCATATAACCTATTTTTAAAAGTTTTTTTTTTTTCCAGATCCTTCCAAGAGAGTCTTCTTTGAAGTCTTAAGATTTCTTGTGGTATGTTAATGGGAGAAGGACAAAGTTACCATGCTGCATACCATTTCTTTTGAAAAGATTGCTTGAATTTTTATTCTCTCATTCCAAATCTGAATCTTAATTATAATGAAAGATACAGTTCAGCTTCTCTTACAAATGACACATTGAAAAGCATCCCATAGCCATCCTTAATGATCTTCCTTTGGAAGTCCTACATTCTGTAACATTCTTCTAAGAGTCCAAACTACTGACATAATTTATAAGGATAATATTAAAACTTCATCTGTATGTAGGACACAGAACTTGACATTTTGTTTAAAAATACCCTTAAAGGAACTCTTAGAAAGTTACCAAATTATGCATACAAAATGTTAGGAAATAGCAGCATTAGGGCTCTTTCACCCTTACACGATGTATTGCAGTTCTTAACTCTGTGTGTACTTTTCCTTGAACTGTTGTACAGAGTAACTTGGAGTATAGAAGTGATGAGTAGAGTGTACTTAGAGCAGAAATTTGGATGCGGACTGTAATAAATACTACTTTAGAGTACACAGACTGGTTTTGGTTATTGAATTTTTGTTCATTTTAAAGGGACTTTCTATCGTAGATAGATTTTGTGCAATGATTCTCAAAGATGGTAAAATGGTAGATAAAATTCAATGTAGATTAATGTGAAATGGTGCATGCTGGGCAAAATGAGTTTTATGTCTAAATGGATAAGTGGTGAGCTTACCATTACCAGTCAGGAATGAAACCCTGGCACTGATAAACCTGTGAAACTCCTTACTAAAGGGCGTTGTCAGTGCAGAAAGTTCTGCATGAGTTCAGAGGGGCAAGCTGGGTAAGTACTTGGAAAACAAACCTGTTGGAAGTCGCTAACTAGATTAACTGTAGTATATATAAGAAAACGTTTGAGATTAAAATAGTCTGTGCCTAGGAAAGAGTTAGGGGAAAATACTGAATATGCTTGTCCTGCTTCTCCTCTTCCATGGGCATACACAAATGGCTGCTGCTGAAGACAGGGTATTATGCTAGATGGATCCTTAGTCTGAATCAATACAATCATTCTTATGTTCTTATGTTGAAATAAACTTCTCTGCAATTAGGATAATATCACTGCTTCAAAGGATGGTAGAGTGTCACAGTTTAGCAGTTGTAACTCCTGCCTCTGCCTAAAAAGTGCTCTTGACTAAATCATCTCTCCTGAGCCCCTTCCTCTAATCTCCACAAGTTTAAAACAGGTGGTTTGCATGGAGTTATAAACCAAATATAAAATCAACTGAAACATTTTTTTCAGACAATAGAATTGAAAGAATCATTGCATGTGCCTTTTTTAATATCTGGGGTTTGTTAGGCTTCACATATGGAATTGCCTTAGAATAAGTTCTGAGATCTCTTTCTATATATTCCCCCCTCCTGCAGAGTGAAAATAATGCTCTGTTGTAGTGTTGGATATGAATGAGAATATGAGTGATTAGGTTTGAAGACCTAACGCAAATCCACAAGACTAGCCTTACGTCTAGATGCTTTCCTACCTCCTCAGGCAATTGTGCTCTTTAATGTCCTGAAAAGAGATTAGAAACTTACTGATGGAAGTAAGGATGAGTATGGAACAAAGTAGGGATAATCTAGGGAAGATGGACTCATCCTATCAGTACCAGTGTCAACAGATGATCATTCAAATGAAGGTGTCAAAACATATAATGACTCCCTGTATTTTTGGGTCTGCTTTGTAGTTTTATTTGTGGCTGTTAAATGAAAGATGCAAGCTAAGAATAAAAATGAGAAATCCTGAAAATCTCCTTCACCCAAATATGGTAATATATGCATATGCTTTTAGATGACTGCAGTAATAGTATGTAATTTAACTTTTAGTTTAATGAATGGTAAAACTCTTCAAAACTGGGATAACCACACATTCCTATTTAACAGTCTGCAAGGGGTATCTTGAATGTGAACCTTCATTAACAAAATATATGTTCCCCATTTAATAGTTTACTTTTTGAATTCTGTAAGAACATTAGAAGTAGATGACGGTCAATTCAGGACCATGTTTGGATATAAAGTAGATGGACAATCTGGAAAATGTCAGTAATATGTTGCCTTGGAAATAGGTGGGCACCGACGTACGTGCTCACAGCGTTCAGTCTTTAACTGTTATTCTATGTGACTGGCTCTGGTACAGCCAAGTAGAAATGATAGAACTGATACAACTTAACACTGCTTTGTGGACGTGGCAAAAGTCAACCTTACACCCTGTTACACTGGCAGTCGCCTGCTTACATGCGATAACAGTGACACCGGTCACCCCATCCCTCTGTTCTCTTTACCAGTACGGTGTGGTGGTCATCTCTTTCTTTAAGGTGTTTTCAGACTATATGTATTTTTAATATTTATCATTTCTGTGTATAACCCAAGTCATTTAAGTTCTACTTGCAGATTTTTATGTCTCTGAATTTGTTTAAATATTGACTAAATTGAATGACACACTTAGTGTGACAACGAACTCTTAATTTGCCTCTTGTCTCTTCATAATGACAGCCTGTCAGGGAAGACAACGCAATTCACTTCGATGTCTCTTTCAGTTCCAAAATGGCAATACTTACTCTGAAGTAATTTAAAAAAAACCAAGAAACCAGCAACTATCTGGAACTGAACTCCCAAACTTTCCGCTGCAAAAAGCTGTCCAAATGAGATCAGTTGGTTCTCTAAACATTGACTAAGATACTACTTTTAGATTTTGGGTTTTGAGTGCCCATTTACCTCTCTGTATTTTTAACTGAACTCTGTAGCATGGTGAAAGTATGTGTACACTTTGACCTTTATATGGGGATCACTCCACCAAAAAACTGCAAGAAATTAAAGAAGATTTTATTTTCCAAACATCTTTTTAAAGCAGGTATTCCTAGACACCCCGTGTTCCTGTTACTACCCTTCAGTATTGAACTCTAACATGTCATTAGTTCTGCATTTGAAGTTCTATTCCACATATCAATACCATAATTTTACAAATGAAGTTTTCATTACTGTGTCTTCAGAATACTTCATCTGAAAAGAAGCATATACAGTATTATTGGGGAGGGTCAAATAGGCTCTATGGCTTTTAAAACTGGTAATAATTTGATCTACCCTCTTGAACTTTTTATAGAGTGCCCATCTAGGCAATGTAATTAAATTTAAATATGAATTAAAAGTGTCTGGGATAGGGGAAAAAAGCCTGTTTTCATCAGCACCCATACTTCATTAATTTAGGAAATTGAATAAATCTGAAATGAGGTACTAAATTTTGTGTTTCCGTTAGTCTGCTTTTTATTGGCAGGTTTGTTATTCTTTAAATCCCTTTTATGAGGCATGTGATTAAAATCAAACAGCATTTATCATTTGTTGTGCAGGCCTTTCTGTGTACAGCCATGGTGAACTTCAGTTAATTTCAGGAAAATAAGTGACAGCTGATCATTTATATTGGATTTGTGGTAATATCTGTAAAGTTCAGCAGAAGATAGGTTCTTTACTCAACTCTGAAAATAGGAATTACGCTTTTGGGTCATTTACTCCTCAAATGTTTGTCTGTAGGTTCTTCAGTCTAATGGCTTCATTATGTTAATTGGAGAATAATTTCTTAAAAATCCTAGGTCAGACTTTCTCCTCAGGTGAGTCCCTTGGCACAAGGACATGATGTGAGTTGGGGGCTCTGATTTCTGCAGCACTTGAGAGTGCAGAGTTGCTGGTCAAATGTGGTACTGACACACGTGCTCAGGTGCATCCAGCTTGCAGCAAAAAAATTCAAGTTTGTTTTAATCAAGTAGAATAGATGTAGTAACTGCTAATGTTGATGATTTTGATTTTCCTGGATTATGGAAAAGTTATGATTTTTACATTTATAAAAATATTATATATTCAAAATTTATAACTACACCCACTTTTAAACAACCCTCCTTCTAAGCAAACTTTCTTCATCTTCACTTACAGGTTTTAAATGTGCCCATATTCAGGCATGTCTCGGGTCAGGTACAGTCAGTACTCTGTCTGTCTAATTCAGTAGCAGTGATGCCTCTGGTATCCTTGACATAAAATCCATAGAACTTTCTGTAGAAAATACATATAAAGTTACTTCATTACTGTAAACGTGAGTCTAAGGATCATGTAAGTTTAGTCAGTTACCCCAAAATATCATGTTTGTTTCCAGACAAACAAATATTAAACACCAATGATAAGCTGCTGTCATGGTTTAACCCTGGCTGGCAACTCAGAACCATGCAGCCGCTCGCTCACTCCCCCCACAATGGGACGGGGGAGAGAATCAGAAGAGTAAAAGTGAGAAAATTTGTGGGCTGAGATAAAGACAGTTTAATAGGGAAAGCAAAAGCCGTGTGCATGCAAGCAAAGCAAAGCACGGAATTCATTCGCTGCTTCCCATGGGCAGGCAGGTGCTCAGCCATCCCCAGGAAAGCAGGGCTCCATCACGCGTAACGGTGACTTGGGAAGACAAACGCCATCACTGCGAACGTCCCCCCCTTCTTCCTCCTTCCCCCAGTTTCCGTACTGAGCACGATGTCATATGGTCTGGAATAGCCCTTTGGTCAGTTTGGGTCAGCTGTCCCGGCTGTGTCCCCTCCCAGCTTCTTGTGCACCTGGCAGAGCTGAGAAGTCCTTGACCAGTCTAAGCACTACCCAGCAACAACTAAACCATCAGTGTGTTATCAACATTCTTCTAGTACTAAATCCAAAACACAGCACCATACCAGCTACCGGGAAGAAAACTAACTCTGTCCCAGCCGAAACCAGGACAGCTGCTCTTGAATTGCTGTGCTGCAGCCTAGCACAACTTCTGTAAACTTCTTCCATTATCAGTTCAGGAATGGAATTACAACATAGTAGAAATCTAAGGAATTGTCTTCATGTGCAGATTTAATTCAAATTAAGTAAAACTGCTACATTTCAGAAGAATCAGAACTGAAGTGACCTTATTTTAATTTAACATAATTAATTTCTCAAGGAAATTAAACCAAAGTCTATTTTAATTTTGAATGAGAGGGTCTCAACAGAGACTGAATTAATTTTAAGTATTCCACCTTACTGATTAATTAATATTTAACTTTCCTGAGCAGCCTGTGTTCACAGCTCCTCAGGAGCCCTGAAAAGGTGGCAGGGCTTTTTAGTGAGGACAAGAAGATTTTTAATTTCTTCAATCAGAAAACTTTTAAAAATGCAACCAAACAAAGAAAATTAGATGCAAATTAATGCCAAAAAGAAGGGAAAATATAAAATAAGACTTTAAGAAAAGCCTACCTGAAGTAAAATGGTTGCACATACCCAGGAGAGTGAGGGTAAGGAGAGAAGATGGAAGTGGAAGAAGAGTACGAGTGACACTGTATAAAAATGTGCATATGTGTAGAAGCATTGATACATCTATGTATTGTGTACCTGGTATAAAGCCATTGGCAAATCCGTACCAACGAAGAGTTTGGACTGAGAGAAATAGTTAGGGGACAGCATGGTGTCATGTCTTAACTCTCAGTACTCTGAAGCTGTAAGATTGAAGGCACAATTATCCAACTCATGATTTTTCTAAAATACGGTGTAGAAATATTTATTCCTTCAAAAACAGACTGGTTTTTGAATTCACAGAGTTAGAGCAGTAACTCAAATCCAGGTCGGGGCAGTCTGAGATGCTGGCGGGGGCTGGCAGCCGCTGCTCCCGTTCAGTTTGACGCATCTGTTACCCTGACTGCTGGGTTTGGAAATTTCATCACGATTCAGGCCCGCTCCGTCTTGCCGCGCACAGGTGAATCCAAGTGCTGCCGCATACCCTGTGTCCATGTCCACAGCGCTCTGAAACTTTAATGCTGAGTGATAGATGTGAATGGAAATGGTGAAGCTCCTCAAATAACCGCTGTAGTCTATTGTGAGGAACTAATTGAATTGTATGTATTGCTTGCAGGAAGTTC
This sequence comes from Egretta garzetta, assembly GCF_000687185.1. Lineage (NCBI taxonomy): Eukaryota > Metazoa > Chordata > Aves > Pelecaniformes > Ardeidae > Egretta > Egretta garzetta. The sequence continues at coordinate 4,167,919 of NW_009258615.1, read as the reverse complement.
TGGACTGATCTATTAAATTACTTACCTGTTGCCTGTACAGTATCATACTGTGTCAGTAATTGAAATGTTGTCTTGTTGAGACAGTGTAGGAATAAGGCCAGTTCTTTCACGACTAGTCTGCTGAAATGTTTTTATCAATCAAGTCATACCACATAGCAAAAGATGTTCATCAGGGAGAAACTACCCTCCGACGAGTGATAGAATTCTCCTAAATCTTCTTGACACTATAAATAGGCAATTTGCTATGTGTGCCCCCCCCCGCCCCTTTTTTAAGAGTATGAATAGTAGTTTATATTCTGTTTTACAGGTAGAGTTCATCAGTGAGCAGAGAAGGAAAATACCCTGTAATAACAGAAAATAGAGTGTCTAGATTTTTCAGTGCTTTTATGTTGACTGGTTACTTCAATATAAGAAGGATATATTTTTAAATACATATATTTAAGCATGTGATTTTTAGCTGCATTGCTACTGATCTAAGTGAGGAAATGTTGAGTTTCTATTACAGCTTACCCATAAGATAAATAGGTGCTGTCTCACTGTATGTATGGGTGTATGAAAAAAAATAAAATTGTTCTAGACATTTTTTTTACAATGCTATTCTTTCCAAGCAATACAATAAGTTTGGTTGTATTCTGTACTACTAGATTTTTACATTTAGTTAATCTGTATCAAAAGTTGATCTGTATCAAATACTAAATTTGGAGCCCTAAAGTACTCTTGCAAAGTATTGCAACACAACTACTTAAAAATAGCACCAAAGTGTACACTGACAAGGCATTCCACACTTAAGTAGCTTGAGTAAGGCACTGGGATGCTCTACCTACCTCTATACCCACCTGGAGGTGCATTGGCCAACTTTAAAGTCTGACAGGGCAAAGGATAAGAGGTAAAAATGGTTGTACCACAGTGAATCAGAAACATGAAGTACTGATCATGGAGAGCCTATGGATCTGGGAGCTGTGAGAGGGGATGTGTGATGTTGGGGCTTCTGCAAGTTGGGCCATAGAGGAGCTGAATTCAAAGGAAAAAGCCTTCAAACACATATGGTTGTGTCTAGAGGGCACAGGAAAGGTAATGACTGCTGGAATATATCATTAATATATCCTGCAGATGGAGTATGGTGTAGGAAGCACTGCTGAGGGTCAGTAGTTAGGAGGCTAAGTAGTGCTCAGCTTAGATTTGCTGAATTATCTCTACCCATTTAAGCATGACTTATTTTGGCCGTTTTCCGTAGGATAGGTTTGAACTGGAAAAACTGATACCGTATACTAAGATTTCAAATTATTTTTCTTGACATTCACAGTGGTTTCTTCAGGTGATGCAGGTGCCTCTTTATATACAGTTGTCTTTTGCTACTTTCTAAGTCCTTGTTTGCCTAGAGAATCCACAATGTTTTCTAGTACTTAAATGTACAAACCCTGTTTTAACAGTTCTGTATGCTTGCTCTTCAATTCTTTAATACTTTTGTAATAATTTTAAACACTTTGTTTGCTTTTTTTAAAAAGTGCTGCTGAGCTAACATTTTCTTAGAAGTATGAATTAAAAGAGTAAGTTTCCATTTTTCAGTCCTTGTAGTCTGTGGTGGGTTCAGCCCCCTATGGTGTGAGGCAAAGTTGGTTTTCCTACCTGCCCTGGGTTACGTTGGCTACGTTGTTTCATCTGCCCAGTCACTCACTTCCATGTGGTACTTCTGCAGTTCTTGCCCTAACCCTTCACTAAATATCAGAAACAGATTTTGCTAGCTTCACGATTCATCCTCTTTTTCTGAACACTTATGAATGTGTTGAACATTAGGAGCTTCAGCCTTGACCCCATGGGACTCCTCCATTGTAACCTTCCTCTGCTGTGATCTCTGACCTGTTATTTCTACTCCATTTCCTGCCTTTGTCTTCCTTTTGTCTTTTTTTTTTTTTTTTTTTAACCTATCTGTAAATCCTACTTAATAAGCCATCTTTTTGTTTGCTGTTACCTTGTCAAGAGTTGCAGCTGGGCTGTTTCCTTAAAGTACTGAATACAAATCAAGAGATATACACATCCTGAAGGGAACTGATGCCACAAGATTTGCCTCGAGAGATCAGTGTTGTCCATAAATCCAGTCCGCTGCATGCCACTCATTTCTTTAAATGAATTTAAAGCTCTTGATATTTTTTAACCTTTTCTCTTTCCTTTCTACTGGAGTAACAAGGTATTAAAATACATTACCAGGGCAGAGCATATCTGTGTAAAGCACTGTGAATTTCTTCTAAAAATATGAGGAAAATATTAATCTCTTTGTCCAATGCTTTAGGAGGCACAGTAATGTCTTACAAAGATTCTTCCACGGATGCTACTGGCAATCATAAAGATCTGTCATTCTAAAAAAAGCCACGATTGACTAGCTAGAATGCCAAACTATGACTTGAGAATTTTGTTCCACCACCAATTCCCTGACAAGGACAAGTTATTTCAGCCCATGGGTAAGTAGATTTGGACTCTGGTGCCTACATTCTGCTGAAGTCCAAGAAAACACTGATAAAACTGCTGTCTGTGCTCTGATCCTTTGCAGTCCTGGAGCAGAAATTGTTCTGGTAGAATTAAGTAGCTTGGTATCTGTCTTATGATGTAGGATTAAAGATTTAGCATCCCAGCACTGGATTCCTGAAAAGTCCAATCAAGAAAATACGTCAAAGGCATACAAATGTATAAGTGCAGTAGCACATGACTCAATACAAAGCAAAGTTGCCAGGACAACTCTCTCTCAGGAAATAATGATAAGCTACTTTTAATATAATTCTATAGCAGTCACAGCCTTCCCTCATCCCAGCCAGAGGCTGGAATACCTCTTCTCAGAAGGTCACCTTCCACATAGACTGTCCTTTTTACTACCCAGTTTGTTAACTTTCTCTTCTCTCGGGCAGTCTGTTGCACGGTATCCTGTCTCCTAGTGACACAAAAAAACATATTAAGGCTACTAAAAATTCATCACATATAATTTGTTGTAGCTTTTTTTTTTTCTCCTCACTGCCTCCCCAGGCTGAGAGCAGTAGCTGTTGGAAATTGAGTGCTTAAATTACACGGCAAACTATGATGAATTTCCAGGCATAGAACTGTACCAACTGCTAAAGTAAACTACTCATTTTCATTTCAGTCTGTTGTAAAAATGCAATCAAACATCCTGAATCCCAGATGGATGTTTATAAAATTTAATTTGCTTCATTCTGTACTATGAAAAAAAAAAAGGAATTACATGTCCTAAACATGAGTTATCTTTTAAAACTTACATTTAGGTCATTGTTTTTAGAAGATGATTTTTACTAGGGGCTTGTATTTTTTTAAATTGTATTTTGAACAATTCCATTATACTGCATCATAACTTGAAAAATAAATTGCATGAAAAATAAGAAAGGTGGAATAATTCTGCCCCTCCCTTAAGATGTTAACTAGTCAGCTGTAGAACTGATGGTAAAGTAGGAGGTTTGGGTTTTGGTGTTTTGTTTTTTTTTATTTTACAGTGCTATTGACAAAAGGGCATCCACCTCTCACACTAATGCCTGTGAATGCTCCTTTGGTTTTCACTCAGTCACAAATGTCCTTCATGTTGCAGTAACTGCAGATTGGGATTCCAGAAGGCAAAAGTCCTTTGGCACTACAGGTACAGGGGAAAAGATGAAGTGCATGGGCCCTAACTCAAGACCAGCATTTTGATGTTTTCCTTCCTTTAGATATAGAGTACAAAACTGCAGTCTGCAGTGGGAAAAACAATTCTGGGGTGATACTTTTACCCCCAAAAGCCATCTATTCCCTTTTTTCTTTGTTTATTTTTCCGCATTCTTAGAAACGTCTGACTATGGTTTCTGTTGTGTTTTTTTTGGTTTTTTTTTTCCTGTGCCAAGCTATGGAGTGACATTAAGATGACAGGTTGCTTTTACTCTCAAATGTCTAATTAGCAAGCACCGAGTAAGAGAAATGTTTCCCCAAAACAAAGAATAGGCCCCCAAATGGCTGTCAATTACTGATACACAAGGCATGTAAGCTGTCAAAACTGGTGATCATTTTTCTGTGTGATACCTCCTACGATGTACAACAAGCGCTTGCTCCTAGAAACTCAGCTGCTTTATGTTACAGAACAAGTCATTCAGTGATAGAAAATGGTGTAATTTGGTTTTCTTTTTTTTTTCTCAACTTACTGAGTTAAAAGTTTGTTTTTCTTTTTTGCTGATTGATTTCTGCCTTCATTGGGTAAATCTGTATTAGGAAAAAATGCAAGGAGTTTAATAAAGTTCAGACTAGAAAAAATGCAAAGAATGTATTTTAATGCATACTTAGAATATTGCATTAGAAACGTCTCCAGCATGTTATAGGCCGTGGAATTTGATGTGTATCGGGATGTTGTTGTATGAGGGGATACCTCAGGCTTGAGGTTTCTTTAATTATCTCATCGATTGCTCAAACTCTTTCTTAAGGTTTTATTCCAATATATATTGGATTTTCTTGTGTAATACTGCTCTAAGTCAATGGGAGGAGGAAAATTAGATGCAAAGTACTCTGTCTTCAGATTTCCCTGCACCCAAATTCCAAGGATTTTGTAGCTGGCTCTTTATTTTCTTGTGATATCTAATAAATATCTCAAGTATATATTTAATTTCTGCAGGTCCTGTGTAGTGCTATCTGTACCCTCAAAAGCTTATTTCCATGTGCTAGGCCACCACCCCCTGGTTACTGCTCGGTTAAATAGAACTGAACTAAGAATTAAAAAAAAAAACCTGCAAGAAAAGTTTCAGAGTATATCCAAGGAGCCTTGGACTTGAAGGACTCTGCTAAGGTATTGAGTATAGCAGAAAGATATTAATCTGCTTTCACCCCAAAAATATCTTTTCTTAAAGAGACTGTTCAGTTTCCACATTGTTTATTTGGTTGGGGTTTTTGATGTTTAAGTAGAAATGAATGATTCAGTCCTTCACACACCTGCCCTTTGCTTCTGGGTGGTTTAGCTTCCACAGCTTTATGCTGCAAAGCTCTGTTACCTGAAAAGCTCCTCATATTTCTTAACCTTTTCTTCTCTTGCCCCTGCAATGCAAGCAGTTATTTGACTGAGTAAAAGGTTTGCTTTGCTTTGCTTTGTAACAGAGCAATGGCTATTTTTGTGTCTTTCCAGTTTGTTATTTGTCATATGTTAAATTCACGTATCCCTTAGCGAGCACCGGCAAGCCATGAGTTTAATCTCCTGACTCTTCACTGCTTTTAACTTTCTTCCTGCTCTTATGGGTTTGTACAACTCAGACCTCTTAAAATAAATATCTTGTTTACTTTCAGGTTGGTGTTCAACAGTCTGAGGTAGAATGGGAATTCATGTAGTGACCCTCTTGTTAGAATCTTGCAGATTGATCCTTCTAAATGAAGTCATTTGGACGTAACAGTGATGAAAGATGGTGTGTATGAAGCATTAGCTAGGTCAAATTATGGTGTTTTATTGTAGAGGGTTGATAAAATTGCTGATTTTATTACTTTTTTTGTCAATTGCTGTTGAGTTTTGGCTTACAGGTTTTTGAGTTAATGCTAAGCATGCATTTCTGCTTCAGGACCCATTTTCTGTATTTTCGTATTCATTACAAAGAGCATTTTTATTCTGACAGCTTGATTGTGAGCTAAGGGACACTTTTTCTTTGACAAAAGTTTATTTGGGGTCTTCTGCTACTGGTATTTGTTTTGTCCTAAATCACCATCTGGTCTGTCATCCAGAATTTATTTAACTCCTCAATTTTACGAAGTTAACTCTGTGGTCTTAGAAGAGGCACAGGCAGACAAAGTGGTTACTTATTTATGCTCTTTTTAAGTTCTTACGCTATATACTTTTCTTTGTTAAAACCTTATATCCCTCTCATGCTGAGCTAACTTGAAACTATAGGAGCCACCTAGTCTTGGGATCAGCTGTTTGTCAGTATGCTTCTTTGTTCCCACTGTGTGTTTTTAGGTTAAAAAAAAAAAAGTTTCTGAACACTCTGCGGCTCTCTTCCCTGTATCTAGAGAAATTGCACTTCATTCTTTCATTCATGAGAAGTTTTTTTGTTTGCTTCATAAATTTCATTCTTGATACTAAATGCTATTTGGAAATTGCTCTGACCCAAGCAGCCCTACAACAGCCTCCTCCATTCTGACTTTTGAGCAATCTTCACTGGCTAATTGGAAGCTCTGTAGAAGATGCTTCCAGGTGGTTATGTCAAATGTCTCAAAGATTGGTTTCCCTGCTTTTTTCTATCCCCTAATTTATAAGCCATCCTCATTTACCTTTCTGAAAAGCCTGGTTTAAACAACTGGTCTTTTTGCGAATGCTTTGAAAGTCAAACAGGCTTGGGCTTTTTGCCAGTTTTTAATTGAGGCCAGTTACTCCTCTGAGTTTTGGGTGAAGGAACTTGCTTCTCTGTTGATAAAAAGCAAGATAGAGGGATTGCATTAGGGCTTCTAGCAGCTTTCAAAGCAGAAAGGTCGATAAAAGTGCTTTGGCAGTGGCTGACCTGTCACGCAAAGTATGGAAGGAAAGCTACATGAAAGGCGCGAAGGCAGAATAGAATAAAAAAAAGTATACTGGGTGGGAAACAGCTCTGAAGGATTTAAGTAAATTGAAGTAAAATAGAATAGAAATTCTCATTCTACAGCCACCTGAAACAGGAGTTTCTTTTTGCATCATATTTCTGTTTGAAAATTTCAGAGAATAAATGCTGCCTAGCCTTTCTTCTAGAAAACAAAGTGCACTTCTGGCTTCATAGACTGGGTGTTTCTACAGACTCCTAGGAATAAAGAAAGCCTATTTCATTTAACAGCATCTCAGGGGAAGTGTCAGGTTGTCTTCTGAATGTGTTAAGATATAACAGAGTTATTCCTGCCTGTGTCAAGGAAATGTTGTCTGTAGCTTAGTTCAGCAACAAGAAAACTGTCTGGTTCTGTCTTGAGGATGCTTAGTGTCCTTGCTGTCGAGAGATCCACAGTATTAATACAAAAACTTTATTAGGAAAAAATACTTTTCTTAAAAAACCCTACACAGAATCATATAATATCAAGACAATGATTGTCATATAAAATTGAATATGGGACTCAGTAATAGTAGTTTTACCATCATGTAAGACTGTGGAATTTATGGGAAAATAATTAAAACTGGGAACAAAGTATTTCTGAGTAATTTTCTGTAATAAGGCAGAGTAGGGTAAATCCACAGAAAAGACGCCAAAGTTTGTGACCTGCTCATGGTTATTGTTGTAATGGTGTTGCTATTAATTGCCTCAGTATTTAACTAACATTTTATTACTAAGATATTAATTTTTTGCATGGAATTTTCTTTAATTTAAAATCCAAATGAACAATGAAAATGAGAAGTCTACAATAAACTAAAAAATTATTATTTGCCTAGTGTTTAAACAGAACTTCCTGGATGAGAGAAATCCCTGGGAAAATCCAGAATAATTTTCAAATTTTTTTTAACAACATTTCACAATCTCTGCTAAATTAGAACTTTAAGTAGTTTTAATGATACTTACTTTACCCAAATTTACATTTTTTTTGGAAAACAGACACCTTAATTTGTCAAGGTGTCTTCCGCACCCCATGGAAATCCACAGAGGATGTTGTGGTTAATGAGGGCACCATTTGAGTCATTCAGTTAATTGAGTAGATGTTGTAGTTATTTCTATACAGTGGGCTACACCTGTTCCCAAAATGCTAGCAATCTGTCATTATAAGAATAACCTGAATTAACATATCCTTCGATTTTGAGGTGACTGTTGCTTTTTCAAACTGTTGTTTCACTTTCATACTTTCTTCCCTGCTAAATCTTTGCTTCCTTTATGCCAGAGAGAGCAAGGGTTGCAGGAATATGTCTGGAAGCATTTAGCTACTAGCCAGAAAACACAATTTCTTATGTATTTTATGAAAAGAAAAAAAATACTTTCATTAAGAAATAGACTTTCAAGTATCACAAACGATAATTTTTATTTTGAGCATATGTTACAAAATGCATCACAAATTACTTCAACCACAACCTGCACATACAAGACTAATGCAAGTAAATTATAATATGTCATAAGGTAAAACTTGTAAGTCTGACAAAGATGATGAATGGGACATCAGAATAGTTTGAAGGAAAAATATGAAGAGGATCCTGAAGCTCGAGGCTTGTAAGTAAATAGTATTACTTTTAAAATGAAAGAATACGAATTGTATGCCAAGGAGAACAGATGGCTCTTCATGTTGACCTGAAAAATGTCAGGGAACTGTGATAGAAGAATCTATGGCTTTTTTTTGAGAGACAGAAAAGGACAACAGATTTTCAGAAGCATAGGAAACAATGAGGCTAATAGGGTCTGATAGCAAAAAGCACAAGCAAGTGGATGATTGAGTATAATCCCTGGGAGAATCTCAAAATATAATGGGCTCGTTGCACTATTTTTTAAGCAGAAAGAAAATTCCAAGGTAGAAATTTTTCTAGTTATGAATGAATAGATGTCCTATGAATTTTCATCAGACTTCACTGAAGGAACATCCAGGAGAACAAGGATTTATTAAGATTAAGGAAAACAGAAAATTTTGTTCCCACTCTGAAGTTATGTAAGTGGATCTTATCTGAAGAAAAGTGCCATTCAAGAGTGAAGTCAGAAAGGGAAGGCTTGCTGTGTTGAATGGGGAAGCAAGCGCTAATAAATTTGTGAATCAAACTGTAACCCTGTGGTTGAATGGCTACTTTGCAGGCTAGAAGAGTAAGTAGGGCTTTGGAGTGAAGGATGGCCAAACTTGTGCATTGCCTTTTGTTTGATAGACTGCCTTGGTCAGCTGCAGCAGATGATTTACAGTGAGCTCCATCACTTTGTGAACTGATCTTTGAGAATGTAAAAACCACGTAGGAACAGATTCCCAGGCATTTTCTTTTGTTACTGCTACTTCCACTGACACGTTTTCAGGTTTCTGTCCAGGTTCTGGCTGCTCAGTGACTGTTGTATATACTATTAATTAAGAAGAAAACTAATTTGTCTTCATTGCTCCTGAGTGAAATATTGACTTGCGTTTTCATAAGCAAAAATTTTCTCTCTGTATCCTTCCCATATTACATATTGTGTATTAAGAATAGATATACCATTTAAACTTTCCTAATAAATTAAGCTTTCTAATACATCCTAGTAGAGGTAGGTAAATAGTATGACTCTGTGAACAGGAAAACTTCAGTAAATAGTAGGAGAAAGTGCAAGCAATAGTCAGGTTTCCTGGGGCAGATCTCAGGTCTGTAAGGGGTAAAAAATTATTTTACCTCCATGTCCCAATTCTAGGTTGGTTTAAAAGAAAAAGGTGGGTTTTAAAGTCACGAATTGCTCAACATCTACTTCTTTTCCAGCATTCATAATCTTGGAGTGCTCTAGGGCACTCTCTATATACTGCTGTTTCTTTATTTCCCCTTGAGCAGAGGGTACAGTTATGATGGATGTGAATCTGTGCAGTCACTTTCTGGAAGGGATCTTAGGGCACGAGTGCTTGGCTTTGGTTGCCAGCCAGGAGTCTGGGTGAGTTCTGCTGGAGGCTGTAGATAAGAGCAGGTTCAGAGAGACCCAGCCTCCACGGAGATGCTTGCTGCTATTAGTCGATCTCCTCGGTGCTGAGTTCAGTTGGATTAAGAACCTGTGCCCCTCAGGTGCTGGGGAAAGAAGCTTCTTGAAAGATGGCTGTTACTTTACTTGCAGAGTCTTCCTCCCCCTAATCTACTACACATGGTTGTTTTGATGAGAGACATGGAGAAGATGGTTCGCTCTTTCTAACTGCAGTTATATAAATAGAGTCTTTAATTTTCAGCCTCATCTGATTTTCTCTTAATTAATCTTTAATGGAAAATTAAGTTTACTTCTTATGTGCTTATGTTCTTCTCTGCAGAATCTTTATTTTAAAATATATACCATAAGGTACAGTGAACAAATGGCTCAGTAATATGGGCTAATACTGGTTTTGCTCATTTAAGTTTTCATAGAATCATTTGGTTGGAAAATACCTTTAAGATCCTGGAGTCTAACTGTACCTGTCCGCCACTAAACCATGTCTCTAAGCACCTTGTCTACCTGTCTTTTAAATAGCTACAGGGATGGGGACTCAAACACTTCCCTGGGTAGCCCATTCCAGTGCCTGATCACCTTTTCAGCAAAGAAACGTTCCCTAACATCTAATCTAAACCTCCCCTGGCACCACTTGAGGCTCTTTCATCTTGTCCTATTGCTTGTTACTTGGGAGAAGAGACCAACACCCACCTGGCTACAGCCTCCTCTCAGGTAGTTGTAAAGGGTGATAAGGTCTCCCCTCAGCCTCCTCTTCTCCAGGCTAAACAACCCCAGTCCTCTCAGCCGCTCCTCACAAGACTTGTGCTTCAGACCCCTCACCAGCTTCATTGCCCTTCTCTGGACATGCTCCAGCACCTCAATGTCCTTCTGATTGTGAGGTGCAGCTTCACCAATGCCAAATATAGGGGAAAGATGACTTCCCTGATCCTACTGGTCGCACTATTTCTGATACAAGCCAGGATGCCGTTGGCCTTCTTGACAACCTGGGCACACTGCTGGCTCATATTCAGTCAGCTGTCAACCAGTACCTCCAGATCCCCCTCTGCCAAGCAGCTTTCCAGCCACTCTTCCCCAAGCCTGTAGCGTTGCATGAGGTTGTTGTGACCCAAGTGCAGGACCCGGCACCTGGCCTTGCTGAACCTCATACCATTCTAATTCCTCCTGCTCGTTGCCCATGCTGTGAGTATTGGTGCACTTCAGTTGGGCTAATGATCTCACCACTCTTCTGAGGGGAGAAGCCTTAATTCCTATGTGACTAATCGCAGTTGTTACTAACCCATCAATAACCTTTGTGCCTTTGCTGCCACTTGGATTACTATCCACCACTTCCTCTGGGGTGACAGACCGAAGGACCTTGCTAGCTCACTGTCCCTCACACATTGGCATGCAGTCCCCAGGCTTATTTCTAGCAAGCCTGGTTTCATCTCCCTCCCCCATCAAATCTAGTTTAAAACTCTTTTAGTGAGCCTTGCTAACTTCTTGATACTTCTTTTCCTCTGTAGTCTCATTTGGGCTATGCAAAATAGGGCATGGGGACCATATATCATGAAGATAAACCTGTCAGAGCAACGCAGAGTTATCCTTTTAGGAAAAAAAAAAACCCTGCTATTAAATTAATAGATATGCAAAGCCCTGTAAAGTGGTGTTATAAAAATTGCTATAATTCAGTCAGGCCTAGTTTATCTGTATTCAGACTATTTCTATATAGCTGTAGCTTGTATGTAGGATATTTTTGTAATGAAGTTTGATTTTTTTTTTAATTTTTTTTCTTCCTCTTTAAGGATTCTAGTTTTACTCTTTTATCTGATGAAATCGAGTAATGTCAGAGAGTAACAGCTCAACTTTCCAGTTTCTTGGGCCTTGTATTGCCCTCTATTAGTATATGGCACAGTACAGCCAAGGAACTGTCTTCACTTGTTTATCCTTACAGAAGTTAAATAATAGGATGTAAATATCAGGCAGTATGTATGTTTATATTTCTATTATTCAGCAATTTCTTTTGGAGTGAGTTATTTAAAGTGTTGTTGTCCTCTTGAACTCAACTGTTTCAAACTTATATGCATTAGGTAGTCATGCAATAAAGGCTGTATATTCTGGCCTCATAAGTTTTTCTCTTCCTTGCATGTATGGCTGCTGCTTGGCATAAGAAAACAAAAAACCACTTTGCATTTTTACATGCAATTGTTCTGTAGACAACTTTGCTTTTCGCTGCTGGAGAAAGGGAAGGTGATCAACTTGCAGCATGTTGATGGCAGATTCGCGTTTTGTGGCCAGCTCATGCTTTTGTGGCTGGAGTTATGTGGTTCGTAACTGTTCTGGCAGATTTGCCATGGCAGGCTTTTTGCTCTCGTTGCATGTAGGACCAAAATATACATACACACGGGTAGGCACATACATGCTAACACAAATCTCAGAACAATATATATTAGCATTTTGTGTCTATAAAAACCAAACTACTGTTTTTTCTTACTGTTATACAGAAGGCAAAAACAATTTCAGCAGATTTTTCTTGATCTCTGTTTGAAAAGTATTGATAAATGATACTCTGTGCTTTCATGGTTTTTTTCTTGAATCGGTTATGGCTTGAACTGCTAACTGCTGACAATATAATTCTTATAAATGCACTCCCTTCAGCCTTTGGTCTAATGAGGTTGGAGGAAGAATTCCAGAAGAGCATACCTCCCAAACCCAATAATTTCCATTAACCTAAGAAACTTCTGAGTAGGCCTTGTTTGTTTGTTTGGGGTTTTTTAC
>NW_009258615.1:4143211-4155313 GCF_000687185.1 Egretta garzetta | reverse complement strand
TTTTTCCTCTAGGAAGTTTGTTTTAATTGATATGGAAAAAGAAACCTGGAAGTCAACTGAGGCAGTATTTTGGCCTTTCCAATGTTTAGTTGGCTTGCAGAAAAAGGCCTACAGAACTCATCTCCTCCTTGGAGCTTTTCAGGTAAGATTACTCTGTTCCTTGGAGCAGAAAACATGACTTACTAAAAAATTTACAAGCCTTTTTTTTTTTTTTTCTTTTTTTTTTTTAACATGACTTTTTCTGAGTCCTCTTTTGGCAGCTACTTTGTCCGTGGTGAATCCTCTCATAAACTGGAAAATCAGGTCTATTAATTACTCAGCAGTCAGTTTTCAAAAAGCACATTATTCTTGTCTGACTTAATATAAAAAAGTCTTATTTATCCTTTAGCGGTATTATTGCTGAAGCTCAGTCATGCTGCACTAGGGAATGTGTGTGTGTCTATAGTCATACAGACAGATACAACATTTTATACATCAAACATTTTACATCTCTAAAATTGGCTGGTAAGATAATCAAGCACAGATGCTGTAACAGAAAGTATCCTGTGAAATGACTCCTTGAATTCATTTCTCACATTTAACAGCTGGTTTGGCAACAATACTGATTTCTCCTCACTAGAACTCCCAGAAAAGCTCTGTGCAGAGGAACACTACCAGAGTGCAATACCCAAGTTAGGATAAGAATCACTTCACAGGAATTGAAATGACAGCATCTGCTAGATGAATGCTTGCAAAAGAAGAAAACTGCAGAACCCCCTTGAGCCAATTTTGATTGGGAAATGTAGATTAGTTTTGCATGAATGGACTTATTTTTCAAACTAGAAGGATATTTTTTGTTTATGGAAGCTGCAAGTGTCACTGAGGATTATCCAACTCTAGCAAGTCTAAGATAATACTATTAATGATTACATTTTTAAATCCTCTGATAATTTTAGTCACTTCTCAGAGCATTTAACATTTCATAGACTTTGCAATGCATGCTTCTGAGCAATACTAAAGGATACATCTACAGGAATGAGGCAATTGCACTGTTTTCACTGTGGCCAAGTTTTCGCCTCCGATGAGAGAGTTGATTTCCACAGATGATGGGTCACTTTGCATCTTTCTTTTCATTATGGGCATAGTATTTCCCTCAAGATTTCAGAACTGTGTCATCCTTAATCACTCCACTGATCTTGTGTGACTTACATGTGGGGCAAAATTTACACCTGCTATCTAGGAGGCTGCAGACATCTGAGAGTTTTTATGATGTACCCATATGTCCTGTTAACACTTGAAAATAAATATTCAGCAAAGGGGGCTGCTTGGTTGCTTTAGGCTATTTCATTCCAGGTATAAATTTAAGTCATCTTTGTACAGGAAGTTTTGATGCTATCTCAGGTACAGACTAGTATTCAAGACTTACACACCCCTGCTGAGCTGGTCAAAAGAACAATTCAGCCTTCTCTGACAGAATCAGCCCCGATGCCTTTCTGGAATGAGGAGGATCCAGTGACCTCCCTCTGCCTCTCTGGGGTGGAAAGTGTGCTGTCACGCCTCTGTCCTGGTGTTACAAGCACAGAGGATACACTCCTCTCTGCTCTCCATTTGACTTTCAGCTTTGCTCTTAGATTTATTTTTTTTTTCCTTACTTAGCTGAAACAGCATTTGTTTTCCATCTTGACTCTAAGACATTTTTCTTCCTTGTCCATCTAGTGATTAACATGGTCTAAAACAGAAAATGTCCTTCTTGTTGCAGTTAGTCATTTCAGCATGACACCTACTGCATTTGCTGTGCCATGTCAAGATCTGGTACAACTCGAGACAACCTCTCAGAGGATACTGAGAAAGCAGATTCAAATTCCCCTGGTTTCTCCTATTCATGGCATCTCCTAAGGATCTGTAGAATGCCCTTCCATCTTCATATATAGCTAGTCCACACACACTTCCCAGTGTCAGAATTATATCTTATGGGTGATTTAACTGAGCTGATTTTCCAGCAATGGAAGAAGAGTTTGACAGGGTTAGAGAGCTTTCAAAGAGTAAAGAAGCTAGGGGTAGAAAAAGAGGGATAAAAAACCAACAGCAAAACAGCACCAGATGCTGAAACTGATAGGGACAAAAATATACAAAAAAAAAAAGAATGTAGAAAGAAATAAAAGTGGAGAAAGCAATGTAGAAAAGGGGATCCAGTCTGATTTTTCAGAAAAATAAAAAATCACAAGCTTTCTTTTTTTTTTTTTTGCTGTTGTATGACTGCCCAGAGACTTTAGGGACTTGGCCAGTCATACTGAAGAACACTCTTTTCCATTTGAACTGTTGTGTCTATTTTCATAAGTAGTGCAGGTGAAGAGATTAGTTGTTATTTGGTCATTCACCTGGGCTCAGGAGTTGAAATTTTCACTGGTTTTCACTTTCATGTAAAGGCTTATCATAGCAAAAGTTCCTATACGGTTACAGCAGCCTCTTCTATCTAGTACGGCAGGGTGTGCTTTCTGTGCCCCATTAATAACTTTCTGCACATGCTGAAGTTAAAAGTCAAAAGAATTTTTGAACTAAAAAGCAATGTTGAAATCAGAAAAACTTGGAATAACTTTTATCTTCAAACCCTTGTTGCAAATATGCCCCTTTACTTTTAAGAGGATAACAATATGTCTCCTTGGGTTTTCAAGCTAATCATAAGACCTATGTGGGTTATATAAGCTTTCTTGAGAGACTTAATAATCCATGGGAGACAACTGCCTGTTGAGATTAATCCTTTTTTTTTTTATTTATTTTTAAAACATAAAAATATGAGGCTTTTCCTTTTAAGCCTTAGAGTTAGATGTAGGGTGCACTGAAAAAGCTCTTGTATTTTTTTTTTTTTTCTCCTGCAAAGTAGAAAAAGGCATTTGCAATTATGGTAATGTGCTCTGGATGGGCTTTTTGGGGGGGGTGAGAGTTGAAATACTAGATTACATACACTTATACCTGCTTGATTAGAGATAAAAATAGTTTCTCCTACTGATAAACTGTTTCATCACACAGCAGTGTCTGCTAGTGCACATTTTCAAGCTCTTAGAGATTCAGACACCCATGAATCTCACTTCAGGATCGGTTTCCTCACTGACGTGCACCTTGTAAATGTAGGTAGATAGAAAGTAGTATTCCTAGATCCACCACAAACAAATGTCTCTCAATCAATTTTTCCCTTCGTGGTAGCAACCAAGATTTAGAAATAATTAATCTGTCAGCTTGTTTTCCTATTACATTTTTGTATAATTGTCCTTGGCTTTCATTTTGAATGCATCTGGTTCAGCCCTTTCGCTATGGTAAACCAAGCTTTTCTTATTGATGTGGGAGATGTCAGTGTATATATTGCACTGCTTTCAAAGAAATGATGCTTTCTGCCAATAGGAATAATGCAGCAGGCATCTCATATTTTATGTGATGAAAAAAATGTTTTTCAGTATCTGAGATGTCTAAGAAAGGATAGTGAATGCCCTTGAAGGATATGTTTTCAAAATACTGTGTTAACCGCTTGGAAGTCGATAACTTCAGTGTGCTGCAGTCTTAGCAGTCCTCCCACAGTAAATCTACAGATTGTGAAAGTAATTTTGGTTTAGAAGTTGGCACATTTGGTCAGATGGCATTTTTTAATAGGTTGATCAATTAGTTGATGGTTTGCAGCTACCAAAACACAAAGTATGGATGGGGATTTAAGATATTTCACACTAGTATCTTCAGGAACAGTAATGGGAACAGTACATTTTGTTGGATAATTCTGATTTTATTTTATTCTTT
The DNA here is from genome assembly GCF_000687185.1 of Egretta garzetta. Taxonomy (NCBI): domain Eukaryota; kingdom Metazoa; phylum Chordata; class Aves; order Pelecaniformes; family Ardeidae; genus Egretta; species Egretta garzetta. Next base: position 4,151,551 of record NW_009258615.1, on the reverse strand, counting down.
CTTTCTGTTGGGATTTGTACTAGTGGAGGAATTTACATGGCTAGTGAGCATTTGAGTTCTTCAAATTCTTTCTTTGTGGAAACATGGGATTATTTTTCCTTGTGGGGTTTAGCTCTTGGACACTACAATACAATCATATATCTTTGTTATGGAGGGACAGTTTAGGCTTTTATCTGTAACAGCCGAAGTATATTTGAATTTAATGTAATTCTACACCCTTGGTCCACCTGAGACTTTGTATGTGAAATCCTGTTTTGACTGTATGAGGGATTCCATGAATACAGTCATACATTCCATTCTCTACAATTAATCTGATGGCTGTATTCTAGTAAGTATCTGCTTATCACTGTCTGACATAAGAAATAACTATCTCAATGAAAGCAGAACAGCTTAAATGAGCTGATTGGAGAAAATATTGATACTAGTGAGCAATGACTTCAGCATGACTCTTAACCTAGAGGACCGTTTTGAGGACATATTTAAATTTGCCTCTTTAAAATGAGATCAGTAATTAGTTTACAAGGCCAGTGATGCTAAATAGAAGCTCCAGTATAACCTTGCCACTTGAAATTGTTTATGAAGCTGTCTAGATGTGAAAGTGAATCTAGCAGTGTTCTGGAATTAATGCATTGCTATTACTGGAAGTGAAGTGTGCAGGTTTGGGCACCATGGTCAGTGGAATCGGATGAATTTCCTGAAGGAGAAAGCAGGGTTGAAATGTGGAGAGACTCTAAGTGGCTTATTAAGAGAGTGGAGTCACCAGTCACCCTAGGAGGTTAGGAGAGTAGGAGGGCTCCAGTATTTTCTGCAGAAGTAAGGGAAAGTTTTAGTTGCTCAAACACGCTGTTCACGGTCATGCCATGTGTTGCGTACTACCTTCCACGTGTTGTAACTTTGGTTCCCTCAGGGTGCATTTCACAGGACACAGGCAGTTTTATTTGTAGTACTTGGTGGTATTTTAGGATCCTGGCATCATGCTAAGTGTGTGGGGAGTTAGGACCTTCTGTACGTTGTAGGTGTTGGATTTTAGGTGCCACTAGAGTAGTTGAAGGGGTTTTTTCCCCTTAAGAGTCCTTTCTGTGCAAATCCCTTGCAACATACCTCACCTCCCCTCAATTTTTGTTTCTAAATCCAGATCAATATCTTCGAGGTTTGAAAGTATTATGAAAAGAAAACATTTTTCTATGGGAGAGTCATAACTTTAAGGCAAAGGAAAAAGGAGCTAAACGTATTGAAATCACTCAACCTTTTGCAAACTAATCATGTGTTGTAAGAAATTATGAATTACAAAAACTGCAATATAATCTTGCAGTCAGACCTAGGTTTTGCTTCTTTTTGGAGGATGTTATATGCTCCAGGATGTATTTTTTCATGCCACAGCAGCCTTTATCAGCTTTTCTAAGCCAGCTGCTATCATAACAGCAAACTGCCCCAGATGTAGATGCAAGTGAATGGCTCCCCCAGAGGCACATTCATTCTAACAAAACAGACAGCAGTAAACTGAAGGGTAATGCCCTTCAGGGATATCAAAGTCTTGCATTCGGAGAAGGACCATCCTCTGAGGAGCAAAAGCCTGCCTCATGAATAGAACCCGACTTTGGTTTGTATTCACCCAGCAGCCAGCTCTTCAGTTTTCAAATGTTTCAGTTTTCATTGTATTTATTTTCTAACATTCCAAATATTCTGTGATTCATACTGACATTTTCAACTTGCAAAATCAATTCAGACAAACTGGATTAGATAATAGCAGTTACTGAAGTTACTGAAATAAAATTTAATTAAGGTCTCAAATTTGAATCAATGGTAAAGACAAGAATCTACAGACAAAACCTGCTATGGGTTTGGACCTGACCTTGCATGTACCTTTCTACAGAGAGAAAAATGTGTGCGTGTGAACGTTAGGCAGTTGTTTTCTAGACACAATTAATCCTCCTTCATTTTTTTTCTCCTCTAGGAGCTCCACCACTGTTACTGAAGCACATGTATAGAAAGGAAATAATAAAACCTCTATAATTCATTTTCACTTAGTCTAGTGCTGTATACACTGCACCTCTTTCCTCGCTCCATTTTCTTGCAGATCTTTCAGATTTGGCAGCAATGTGTGTAACGTAACACTAGGGCCAGTTTTGCTTTGTAAAAATAATTTTGAAGTTTTGCTTTGTAAAAATAATTCAAAAGTATTTAATAAATCTTCTTCCCCTCAGAAAATGTTTTGGCTTATTTCTTGAACAGACTCAATTTCTCAAATATCCTTTAGAAAATCTTAAAGGATGCATGCAAAGAAGCAGATCGAAATCACTAAACTGAAGCAAATTTAATGTTAAAACCAGGCTCCAAGCAGCCTTTGAAATGACTTATGCTCTTCTACTGTGTGTTTCCTTCACTACCCAGTGACCTCCAGCCCTTTCCTATTTTTAGAAAGAACCTAAGTGTGGGTTTAAGATAGCACTGTTTTATTTGCACTTTGAAACATATTAAACCAGACGAAGATTTGCAAGACACAGGCTAATGTTGGATCTCATCTACAATGCAAAAAAGAGACAGGTATTAGCGACTGCAGTTTGACCATGTTCTTACACCATTTTTTTTGACAAGCAGTTATTTATAGTTTCAACATCCCCTTAGTTTTTGCACGCAAGATAACATTTTATGCAGCTCCACTGGCTACAGTGAAATTAGATCAGGTCCAGAAAAGTTTGTATGAAAGTTTAGCAGTTTGGCAGTGTTGATACCCTGTGATTACCCGAACAACGTTGCAGGCTGTAAAAAGGAGTGAGAGGGGCAGAATAATTTAATTTATGTGAATGCAATAAAATGGATTAAGATCTCATTTAAGTGACTTTATCAACTGGTCCTGAAGGCCAGTACCAGAAAAGAAACATGACATTTCTCTGGGAAAAATATCAGTGTACACAAGGCAGGTACAAATCCACAACAATCTTTGATCTGCTACAGGTTTGAGGCCATGGATTTGAGAACTGGAATGAATAATGGCATTATTTCAATCACATATACACTGAGAAACTGGATTAATCATGTTACACCTTTTCAGTTCTTAGTTGCCTGATAGGCACAGTGTCAAAGGGAGAGGGATGGTGTTGATTTTTCTGCTCTTCATTAGTAATTGGACTGATACCACCAAACAACATCAGGATGGTCCATCAGCTATCTAAAATCACAACAATTTTATGTTACTATTAAATTGAGCTGGTTTTGAGCACTAATGATTACTGGAAATTGATGGTCATTTAAGTCATATGGAAATAAAATGATTGTTCAAGGAAAATGTATGAATTTAGTTAAGGGTGCTCATGTCTAACTAAGCTTTTGTAATACTTTGAAGGTGTCACTGATAGGAGAAAGAGAAACTCAGTGGATGGCAATTGCTTTGATTTTCAAAAGACTGAGAAACTGTGAATTTCGGATTACAAGCTAAAATAAAGAACTGGGAATACCAAAAAGGATGTTGTTAAGAGTAATATCAAAAAAGCATCCTTTTATGCTTTGTGCTATGTAACTTGCCAGGCTTGTGACTGAGTTACCACAAAGATTATTTGCATGACCTGTTGCTTAAACTAAATTACTCCTTTTGAATCTGGCATTAGTGGGACGCCAATAAAAATGTCACATTGCTTCTTTTATTGGATCCGTACTCAATGAATTGCAGCTGTTAAGCGTCTATCCCCATGGGGCCTATTGCAGTTAGTAGTGAGTCTCTTGCGTCTGTTTGACATAATAAATTATCTATCTTTCACATGTCCTTGCTCACATTATCCTAGCTAAATGTTGTTTGCTCCCCTAGATTTATAAATATTAATATAGACAGACATGTTCACTGTTGTTCCACCATTATATGCAATAAAGAGCAGTATGCACAACCTCAGGCACTCTTGCCAGCGGACTTTAACCATTAGTGGAAATAGCCACTAACATTCTTGCAGCTTTTTTGTTCCGGGATGGTTATATTTTAGAAGGTCTTTGTAGCATCTTTCAGAGCTTTATAATGCTATCACTGAAATGATTCTCAGCTGGCTCCCAGCTTTTAGACATTTCCGCTGGGTGAAGGACACTCGCCTCCCAGAGGCTGTGGTTTGCTGCACAGACACAGCCCAAGCAGAACACGTAGGCACTGTGGCACAATGAAATAAAAAGACTGATTCAAAGTAGAAAGCTTTCCCTTTATTACTTCCCTGCTACTGTATTAATATATGAAACATTACCCAGGAATGTCCCAGACACTGGGACTTAATCATCTGTACTGGTATCGTGGTCCCTGGGAAGCTTCTGGCATGTTCTAACTCATTCTCTTCCCAGCAATTCCTGGACATCATTCAGGAGTTAAAACTTCTCAGAGATCATTCCCAAACGGCAGTTTATGCACAGCTGTGCTATCTTGGAAGGTAAGAGAGTTTGCTAACCGAGCCATCCGTTGGTCCATGCCAGCATGTCAGTATTCAGGGATGTTCCCAGGCACATTACAGTTATTAGCATAAATGTACTTTTTCTGACTCTTATGGTTTGGTAGAGAGGGAATAGAAACAGGGGAGAACTAATATATTTCATCAATGAGGTCATCACCATATATAATTACTTAAGAGTGATGCAGCTCCATATTTAGAAGTAAGTGAATTAACAGAGTGGTTTGGTACGCAGAGGGTGCCATACTGTGCTCCCGTCGCTGTTATCTGCCTGCCTGCTGCTGGTGCACTGGGCGATGGAACCAACATCTGTCAACTGCTGTTTGTTCTTCCATCCTCTCCCCAGTGAGTGTGCAGTGAAGTGTAATACGTATTGAGAAAAGCCTGCTGAAACAAATCTACTATATACGTACACCAGAAAAGGCCTACTTTTTTTTGGTGTAGGACAGCAGAGTTCAAATTACTGTAAAGATCATAGTACAAAACTAAACTTTATGCAGTTAAAGATTTACCACCAGAGCTCTTCTAGTTCTGCACATGGCTTTTTGTTTAGCATATTTATATTTGCAGTCATTGAACTGTAGATGAAACACTAGAAAGAACAGCCCTTTTTCTCCCTCTTTGGGGCTTTTGTGAAGGGAATCAGTCTTAAGTGTTTATATAGTATTTCAAAATGTATAACATTACATAAAGAGCTATTATTCCCTTTTGAACAGAGCCAGTAATAAATGCGGCAGGATAAATCAATGAATGCATGTAATATTTTATTAAGTCCTATTCACTAACCACTAAATTCTTTAAAATTTTAATGGCAAATTTCACTTTATAGTATAACCAAAGAGACTTCCATCACCTCACTGTGCAAACAAGTCATTATGGCTAATTACATGTTGGTTAAATGAGGCAGCTTAAACTACACTTAGCCTGATTCTTAGTTTCCAATTCAGTATGTCAAAGAATAATACTCTTAACAGCTTAGAATAACGAAAAGATAGCCAACCTGCAGGGTTTTGTCTGTCTTTCACTTTCTGGTCATGTAAACATTTGCCTGGTATTGCATCTCAGTTGTTAAGTATGTTCTTTATCAGTATTCACGGCATAACGGTCTAAGAAAGAGTTTCACAGCAACTAAATATTTTATTCTTAACAAGCACTGCTGGTATTTTCTTTACGGTCTCGGTGTTTGTGTGTGTACCTGGAAATCTTATCACATGACAGTACCCCCCAAAAGTAACATGCTCCTGCCTGTCCAGCTCCTACTGCGTGGCTTTCTGCCTGGCTCGCTGCTCACATGAAAGCCCCCTCTGATACCATTTCAGCCACTGCACAGTACATGCTGGGAGTGAAGTATTTGTAAAGGTGCCACAGAATCCCACTTACAGACACGTGTAGGATTTGTTAAATCTGCAGTGAGCTATTTCAGCTGACAGTAAAGTATGGGCAGACAACACAGTTACGAATGGGACTAGCAGAACAACTATGCTAAAATTGCACTACAGTGGCAGTAAACAAAGTATCTGTTGCCCTTGTTCACATAACTTGCTGCTTCTTTCAAGACAAGGTGTAATTCTATTTCAGAACTTGTGTGAATTTTCATTTCTCTCTTAGGGACGTACTTTAGCCTTTGTACCTGCTCCTTACTTTCAGCTTGCTTTATTTTTCAGCTTGAAACCCCTCTGTCTGCTCTGTAGTGGAAGACAGTCTGGCCTTTCTTAATTAGAAGACTGTTTTCACTTTCAGACAAATGTAAAAGTCACCTTATTTCACTAGGAGTTGTTTCTTGCACTTCCCTCCCCAGGCTTTAACCAGGGAAATGCGTGGGCCAAAAGTGTTATTTCATAGAAGATGCACGGAATTAGCTAGTTATGGACACTTTCTACTCTGTGTGCTATATTTATTGCTTCTTAATGCTATATGATCATTTATAGATGTCTGAAATCACTTCTGAATAGGAATTACAATTCAGAGTAAATGCCCACCTAGGAAAAATGGGGTTTCCTCTTGTTGGTAAACATCTGGGCTAAATTTTGAAAGGGTGTATGAAGGTTTAAGGACAATTCCTTGGGTGCCTACAGTGTTCTGGAGGAGAAGAGAAAATGAATACCCCATTAGAGCACCCCGTGAATACCCCATTACATGCTTCTATACAACACTCTCCCTTGTGGTAGCTGTCAAGGTCTCTCCATGTAAGTCTGGCAAACATTCTTGTTCATCAGCCAAAGGATACCAATGCGCTCAGTTCAGGAAATCACTGATGTTCCATGCCCTACTCTTTGACAGATACCTGTTCCCAGGCGTACAGAGAGGATTTCGTAGGAAGATCTGAGTACTTTTATACTTCAAGGCACTAGACCATTGCACAAGTGGCTCCACAGGAAGGAATTAGATATTGTGGACAGGTGGCTGCAAATTCCTTAAGAAGAGAGATTTGGATTCTGTCAGCAGCTCATCAGTGTCCTAGTAATACTCTGTGTTGCAAAAATAATTTCTATTATTCTGATCTTTGATATTTTGAGGTTTACTTTGCCTTTAGTTTAAGGTCTGCTTCACTAGTTGAGTTTGCTGAGGAAAATTAATAGTGCCGGTAAGAAGATAAGTAAGGTATTTCTCAGTCTCTAGGTTCAGCCATGACACTGTGAGGACACCAGCTATAGTTGTATTCATCTCTTGTGAATCTTGAGAGGCCACAAGCCCAGTAGAGCAGTTGTTATGTCATTACAGTGAAATGTCCCAAAAATGCATGTAATAATACATTCTGAAAATCTGAGGGAACTGTGTTGGTTTAGGAAATAGATTCTGATGTGAAGTTTCTGCAGAAGTCAACATTGCCACTTTATTTAAAGGCTTCAGATTTCACCTAGAATCCTAGCTTGGAAAAAAATGTTTATAGAACTTGATTCACTCCATAGGTTTATATTATATGTCTGCAAGTATGGTGACAGAGTGTAATGTGCTAGATAAAAAATAAATTGAAAATGTATTGTAGGCATAGTACATAAATTCAACTTGAGAGAATGTCAGCTTTAGTTGTTAAACTAATAACCTTGTTCAGTGAATTGAGTCATCCTCGAAGATGACTGGCACCCTTTTAAAAGGTGGTTTATCAGTTTCACTTTTTATAAAATACAAAAACTGAGACACTGATGTGTTGCAGTTCACTTTTCTGTTCATTCTATGTTGATCTCAATGTAAAAAAGAGTGGGTCTAGTGTGTGTGGTGGGTTGACCCTGGCTGGTTGCCAGGGGCCCACCAAAGCTGCTCTATCACTCCCCTCTTTAACCAGACACAGGAGAGAAAAGTAAATCAAAGGGCTCGTGGGTCAAGATAAGGACAGGGAAAGATCATTTGTCAGTTACCATCACAGGCAAAACAGACTCAACTTGATAAAATTAATTTAATTTATTATCAATCAAAATCAGAGAAGGAGAGGATAAAAACTGCTGAATCTTAAAACGCCTTTCCCCCCATCCGCAGGGGGATGGGAATGGGGGTTGGCCTCAGTTCATCACACGTTGTCTCTGCTGCTGCTTCTTCCCTGGGAGAGGACTCTTCCCCTGCTTCACCGTGGGGTCCCTCTCACGGCAGACAGTCCTCCATGAACTTCTCCAACATGAGTCCTTCCCATGGGCTACAGTTCTTCATGAACTGCTCCAGCATGGGTCCATAATTTCCACGGGGTGCAGTCCCTCAGGAGCAGACTCCAGCGTGGGGCCCCGGCAGGGTCACAAATCCTGCCACCAAACCTGCATCAGCGTGGGCTCCTCCCCCCACAGGTCCACAAAGTCTTGCCAGGAACCTGATCTGGTGCAGGCTTCCCATGGGGTCACAGCCTCCTTCCTTTGGGCATCCACCCACTCCGACGTGGGTCCTCTGTGGGCTACAGGGGGACAGCCTGCCTCACCATGGTCTTCACCACAGGCTT
>NW_009258615.1:4138027-4143099 GCF_000687185.1 Egretta garzetta | reverse complement strand
CCTTCCACTGGCACTGATTGGCTTGGCCTTGGCCAGCGGCGGACACAGGGAAAACTTCTAGCAGCTTCTCACAGAAGCCACCCCTGCAGCCCCCCCACTACCAAGACCTTGATACACAAACCTGATACAGTGTGGAATGAATAAGTAAAGCAATGTTCACTGTCACTTCTGTGCTGAAGTCATGTGGATCTGCTGCCCATACGTCAACTGCTGCATAACGATTTAAGGATAAGCACAGGATCTCCAGAAAGAGTTTTTATTCTATAGTTGTCTACCTGATCCTGTTTCAGTTGATCTTAGTCTATATGGATGAGCATACTCCTTTTTTCTTTCCTTGTCAAGCAAGAAAGTCATCGTCCATTAAATACCGAGGCATAAGGGTCGTTGTTCAAAAGTGTTGTTCCATCTTAAATGTGTAAATATCCCCTCTTTCAGTTTTACTGCAGACATAAACTCGGAATCAAGAGAGTTCAAGGAACTTAACAAACTTGAGAAAATAAACTTAATGCTAACATATTTTAATTTTTAAGGTATTAAGAAACACCAGTGAGTTGTCAACCTGACAGGAATAAATGCCCCCAAACACCAGACATTGGTTGTGAAGAAATGAGGTTCCTGTACCCACAGGTGAGGACCTGTGCCACACTAACAGTGCTCTGGTGCAGAGCCCTTCTTCTGTCACCTAATCGCCAAAGCCACTTTGTTTCCAGTAGGCAACAGTGTCTGTAGTCCAAGGAGAACAAATTTTCTCTTCAGTCTCTTTCTCACCTGTGGTTAGCTAAACCAATCCTGAGATTTATCGGGTGAAAATTAGGCTGTTAAAATAAAAGTAATTTTGACAATGGGTTTTAAAGTCTCTGCCGTAATCCTTATTAGAGGATTATTTTGTGATTTTACTCTTTGGATTCTTTTCATTATGAAAAAGATTTCAGACTAAAAAGGATGAGCTTTCTCACTCTGCCTGTTTTCTGCATGTTATTGACCAATTGATTTTAGAAAATGTGATCAGAATACACAGATGTTCTTGCAATTACCTCATTGCACAGAAATTGCATAGCTCAGACTCTAGATGTTTAAACCATAAAATAAATTTAAATTTCTCAGCATCTTGTGACATAGCTCTAGGATACTTTTTTCTTTGGCTCTCATGACAGAGACACTTTCAAAGAGAAACATAACGGAGGGCAATGAGGTGGTGCTTCAAAAAGCCAAGTAGTCTGTATTCCTCAATTGCTTGCTTTACACCCTATTACTTCAACTGACTTGTGTTTAAATAATATTTTAATGATGGGGTCTATGTCTTTGGAAAATTGCTTTTCATTATCTACTTTGCTCTTTGCTTTTCTAATATACATATTTATCTTTTATCCTATTGGCTTAATGAACTAGATTTGCACATACAAAATGCAACTATTGATTATCTAACATTGTTGTATGTGTGTTTTAGACCTATTGGACCTGTAATTTTACTTCATTGCTTTTAAACAGATGTTCCTTTATAGTTTTTTAACAAGTTCTGCTATTTTAAGGAGCTGTCAGTTTAATCAGGAAACTTGACAATAACTTTTTCTGGTTCAAATTCTATCTTCTATTGCTTTCTGAAAAGTTTATCTAGAGTCATGAATATTGTAATTTCTCTTTCTGAGCAGACCCTTTTTTTATGCTATTTTTGTTCCACAAAAGTTAAATGTATAGTTCTAAGTCAGTAGGCACAGTGTGAGCATAAAGTGGAGAAATGGCTTTCTTATAAAAAAGTTAGCTGTGAAATGAAAATCATTAAATGATAATAACACAATAATAATGTTTCTAAATTTTGCAGTGTTAATCCAAGCATCTCATTCTAGTGTGACATGGTACTTCTTAATACAGAATAATTTTTAAACAGAGTTAATCTTCTAATGGAGGATAGCTGTCACTTAAATTTTGTGGATCAATGATTTTCAAGGAAAGAGTTGTCAGAGAAAAGTATCAAGTAGAAAAGGAGGACGTGCAGTTAGTGGGTTGAAGGTCAGAACAGGATTTTAGAAATACTGATTTGTATTCCTGTGTTTTTCAGAGATTCTTGCTTTTTAAATCCAGAAAAATAAAATCTGTTTAGCCAAGAAGAGGCTATACTAAGGACATCAGCCAAACTTTCACAATAAATATAATGATGCGGCAATGAAGATAAGGATAAAAAAAATTTGAAAATATAATGGTGATAAAATAATGAAATGAAAACATAACAGTTGTATTGTGTCAGAATGGGTATTGAATTAATGTCTCATACTGACCGGTCATGGAAAGTGTAGGAGAAATTGAGTGTAAATTTAAGGTGATCTTTCCTTGGCATGACTTTTTAGGCTCTAGCAAGCAGACGTTTAAGAATGATCTGTAAATTTTCTCCAATTAACAATATTAATCACAATGAATATTCCATTCTTTTGTCTTTTTTTAGCACTTTTCATTGTAAAGATTTTTTTTTTATTTGCCAGTGTAGACTTTTGACCTCACAACATTCTGTGGCTATGAATGCCACAGTTGTTTATATAGTAGGTAGGAAAAGGACTCCCTTCCCTTTGTTTTAAACTTGCTACTTGATATTTTCATGGGGCGTACTCTGGTTTTGGTCCATTTCTCCATAGATATCTCTTTTCTGGGATGAACTGTTGTTACACTGAAATCACTCTGTATGCCTGACCGTCATTGCTCTCCCTTCCTATGAAAGTTTCTTGTTGCTTTACATTTGAAGACTGGAAAGTAAGCACTGTGCACCGTATTTAAGAGTTGAGTGCAGTATATAAAGGCACAATGATGGCCTTCTGTTTTCTTGTCCTTTCCTAACAATTCCTAATGTTTCATTTGCTTTTTTACCACTGTCAATCACTGTGATGATACTTTCTCATAACTGACCCCTGAATCTCTTCTGAATGCATATCAGTAAATCACTGTGAATAACCATTCCTTTTAGTGCTCAGTATGTTAATAATGGATTTAAGTGCTTTAATTTTACTGTTTTATTACTTTAGCCTGCATATTCCTGGGTGAACTGGTGGACAGAGAACAACTGAGACAGTAATTACAGGATTTCTGGCAGCAAATTCTGATTCCTCAAATATTTTCTTGTAGTATTATTTCATTATTTTGTTGTTTGGATTCTTAATTGTTAGAGTGGCTTGGTGGTAGCAACTCTTCAAACCTCACAGTAGGTTTTTGAGTAACAAGTTGTTGATCTATATTTCGTAAGTTTAAACCCATGAAAGGCTTGGTCTGCTTCTCACTGGAGAGAAAAAGTCACAAAAAAAGGATTCAGCTATGATCAGGTAGAGGTTGCACATAGTACAGGTGAAAACCTAAACCCAAGAAATATCAGGTTACAGTACACAGACTTTGCCTTTGATGAAGATTAAATTAAGGTTCATATTTAGCAAATTATTTCAGTGAGATTTTGTAAGCAATATGCAATTATAAAATTGGAATATTATGACAGGGATTGTTCTACTGTGTTAATGAGCTTCTCCTAACAAATCCAGCAAACACTGGGGAATGCTTTTTGAGAATAAGCTTTCTGAGACAGTGATGAAGGAGCTGTCTCCTGCTACGTTGGCACAGTCGGGCCACAACACGGGCAAGAAGTGTTAAACAAAGATATTCTTTACTAGCAGTAGAAAGAAATAAGGTTGATAATTGCACCACAATTTATTATTCGATACTATGCAATGCAAAAGCTCTTTTTACAAGCAAGCAGGAACAATCCAGCTGTAAATTGTACAAGATATTTTCAATATCTGATGAAGAGAGACAATCTTTCCACAATCTTTCAGCCTCTAATCTTACCCAGATTGCAAATATGTCTATCTGTATCTTAGGTGGTTTCTCTTTTTATTTACATTACTTCCTTGAAAATGAGGTGACCTACTTCTCTGGGAGGCTGTGTTAATTTTCTTTTTTTTGTTGGGCTTCACACTCTACACTGTGACTTACTATTCAATTTAATTTTAGCAGCTCTAAGAAGGCGAGAGGATTCTTTATTTCTTCTTCTGCTGATAGAAAATGGCTCCAGACATAGTAAGGCCCTCTCCCCAATTTTTTCCAGTTTTATGTCAACCTATGACACGTTAGCAGATCTATCAGTATTGTGCATAGTAGTGTGAATTATTTATAATGCATAATGCATTATATGTTACATGGTTACTTTAAATTGTAGCACACGTGTGTAGTCTTGCATGGTATTGACATACTGCAGGTTGTAAAGTACAATAAACTTCTATAACTTCACCCTAAAGTAGGTTATAGTTGGTTCCAAACTTTTCCTGTCAAGTATTATTAATTTTGTTAGGCAATATAGCTTTATCATAGAATCATAGAATGTTTTGGGTTGGAAGGGACCCCTAGAGGTCATCTAGTCCAACCCCCCTGCAGGAGCAGGGACACCGCTAACTAGATCAGGTTGCTCAGAGCCCAGTCCAACCTGGTCTTGAATGTTTCCAGGGATGGGGCCTCCACTACCTCTCTGGGCAACCCGTTCCAGTCTTTCACTGCCCTCATTGTAAAGAATTTCTTCCTTATATCTAGTCTAAACCTACCCTGGTTTAGTTTAAAACCATTACCCCTTGTCTTGTCACAGCTGGCCCTACTAAAAAGATTTTCCCCATCTTTCCTATAGGCCCCCTTTAGGTACTGAAAGGCCGCAATTAGATCTGCCCGCAGCCTTCTCTTCTCCAGGCTGAACAACCCCAACTCTCTCAGCCTGTCCTCATAGGAGAGGTGCTCCAGCCCCCGGATCATTTTTGTGGCCCTCCTCTGGACCCGCTCCAACACTTCCATGTCCTTCTTGTGCTGAGGGCTCCAGAGCTGGACGCAGTACTCTTTTTTCTCCTCTGGACCCGCTCCAACAGTTCCATGTCCTTCTTGTGCTGAGGGCTCCAGAGCTGGACGCAGTACTCTAGGTGAGGTCTCACCAGAGCAGAGCAGAGGGGCAGAATCACCTCCCTTGACCTGCTGGCCACGCTTCTCCTGATGCAGCCCAGAGTACAGTTGGCCTTCTGGGCTGCCAGCGCACATTGCCGGCTCATGTCCAGCTTTTCATCCAC
>NW_009258615.1:4125067-4137916 GCF_000687185.1 Egretta garzetta | reverse complement strand
GACCCAGGTGCAGGACCTTGCACTTGGCCTTGTTGAGCCTCATGAGGTTCACACAGGCCCACCTCTCCAGCCTGTCCAGGTCTCTCTGGATGACATCCCGTCCTTCTGGTGTGTCAACCGCACCACTCAGTTTGGTGTCATCCGCAAACTTGCTGAGGGTGCACTCGATCTCGCTGTCTAAGTCATTGATGAAAACGCTAAACAGCACTGGTCCCAGTACGGACCCCTGAGGGACACCACTCGTCACCGGTCTCCATCCGGACATCGAGCCATTGACCACTACCCTCTGGATGCGACCATCCAGCCAGTTCCTTATCCACCGAACAGTCCACCCATCAAATCCATAGCTCTCCAATTTAGAGAGAAGGATGTTGTGAGGGACTGTGTCAAAGGCTTTACAGAAGTCCAGATAGATGACGTCCATTGGTTTTCCTTTGTCCACTGTTGTTGTCACATCATCATAGAAAGTCCCTAGGTTCGTCAGGCAGGACTTGCCCTTGGTGAAGCTATGCTGGCTATCTCGAATTATCTCCCTGGCCTCCATGTGCCTTAGCATAGCTTCTAGGAGGATCTGTTCCATGACCTTCCCAGGTACAGAGGTGAGGCTGACAGGTCGGTAGTTCCCAGGGTCTTCCTTTCTACCCTTTTTGAAAATGGGCACAACGTTCCCCTTCTTCCAGTCACCAGGGACTTCACCTGACTGCCATGACTTCTCAAATATCATGGAGAGGGGCTTGGCGACTACATCGGCCAATTCCCTCAGGACTCTGGGATGCATCTCATCAGGTCCCGTGGACTTATGTGCGTTTTATATAGCTGTTTTATCTGCTATGAGAATTATTACACTCTTTGAAGAGTTTATGAGGGTTTACAGGCATATAAATAAAATTCCACTTTGGCATATAAATGACAATACAGAACATAAAAATATCTTGTAGGTCAGACTGAAGTTCATTCAGCTTTATATCTTAGCTTTGTCAAAGGTCAAGATGTTTCGAGAAGGTAAAAAATAAGTAAAGCATATATTGAGATGTCCTAGGAATGCTTTCTGATTCCCAGAAATTTACAATTCAAGGACTTCCTGAACAGGAGATAATGTCATTGTATTTAATAGTTCTTGACATACTTTTCATCCATGAATTTTTAAAGTTGTTTTTTGATGAATCTCTTTATTTAGAATCTGCAGTGTTCTGTGAAAAAGAGCTTTGTATCTCAACAGTGCCATGTGTGAAGATATTTCTTTCTCCACCTGCTAGTTTCATTGTGTCCTCTAGATTTTCAGCTGGAAGAGCTACTGAGTAGCTCTTTATTTTTATATTTTGTCATATTTTGTATAGAATTCCATTCTTTATCTTTGATCATGCTCCTTGCAAATCTCTGTCCTTCTTATATTTCTGCTATAAATTGAAACTGAACAAACAACTCCCCTTAGATTTTTTAAAATTTATTTCAGGATATCTGAAATTCGGGGCCATCCTTTTAAAAATTTGTTTTCTAGCTGTTTTTACATTTCTCAAACTCATTTCCCCTGTAAAAGAGCAATGGCTGTTTGAATTTGAAGTCATCCTTCTATGCTTCTAAAATAAACACTCTTTTTTTTATCTTTTGCAAGAAAAAAAGAGTGCTGAAGAGCAGATGTCTTCATAAAGATGTCCTCTTTTTTCAGTCATTATTAAGGGTAAAGAATAAGTCCTGTTTGTAACTTGATCTGTTTTACAGTCTTGGTTGACTGTTCAATGACGTTATCAAATGCTTTATCCCTCGAGAGCATTTAAGCCGTATGATCTATTTATTTATTTTGAATGAACTTAGAGTATTTTACCTTTCAATAACTGTTTAGAGACATGTTGAGAGATGGCACAGAAGTATACATTGTCATTACACTTACGAGTTCTCTGACAGAAACAATTTGAGATTTATTATCCTTTGTGGGCTAAACTTTATGGAGTTTTTGGCTGCCATAGAGATTATTTACATTTTTTTTCTGAGCACATGCACATAAAACTACAGACACAGCTTTTTAATCTTTTTATTAAACTAAACATTTTAACATTTATTAAACTGAAATGGTATTTGCTTATTTTAACTTCCTTCCTTCCTGTGGGGTCACATAGACACATTGGTCTATGGCTTTTTAGAATTGAATGAAGCACTCTGCTTTGTTCTTTTAAGGCATCAGTCATGGATATACCAGGTGAGCACTGACAGAATAGGCTTCCAAGGTTATATAAATCCATTAAGTCATTTACAGCCACATCTCTAGTCTTCATTGCTGTGATAAAAGGGTATGGGGATATAAATTTTTGTTTTTAAGTATATTTTTAGTTTGGTCAGCAACTGAATCATATCAAGCAAAAGTAAAAAAGGTTTTAGACTTTTCAAGGAATGAAAATTTGTGTTCAAATAGCAAGGCTTCTCTTTTTTACATTCAGTAAAAACTCTGGCTTAAATTCATAAGCCTTTTAGAGAATGAGGAGCTGCTGTTGGGGTTATTTTTCCCAAAAGTGACTGAACCATATCCCAGAATGAGGGATGTGCATTCACTACTTTTATCAGCAAAAGAGCTGTAACTGCAAATTACTGGCATCGATTTCTTAAGCCTTGTGCAATAGGAGGTGGAAACAACTTGCCTTGGAATGGCATGGGCTGAAATCTTGGGAGAACGGAGATCTGAACCTCTACTTCTCTTATTCCTGGGTATATTACTCAGTCCCACTGATGGGTAAAACTAAGCCTTCATTCACCACCCTATGTAAAACTGTTGAAACAAAAATGTGAAGGAGAATATGAGAACATTACAGCCAGGAGTCAATATTTTTACCTTTCTGTAAAGATTTTTGAGATTTTGTGTTCTTGAAGCATGCAGATCGTACTTTAAGCAAAATTGTATTCTGGTTTGCCACATTTTAACAATGTTCATATAACATTCAATCCTCTACATTTCTTGTTTACAAAGCAATTCATGTCATGGAGCTTTTAATGAAAAATGCCTTAAGTTATTCACATTAAACTCTTTCGTATAGATAAAATAATTTTTAATAAATAATGTCATTGGTAAATCAAAACTTCCCTTTCCGTGTGCATTAAAAAAAGACAAATAGGAATCGGGCTCTGGGATGATTTTGTACAGACATTTTTCTCATGCCATGGCTCTCAGTGTGTAGGATAATGACCCACCTGGGTAAAATTACGACTCTTGCTCTAGTGAAGGATGAAGAACTAAGCAAGAGAAAACAGGTCTTCCACGTTCTTTTAAAAAATTTAGGTTTTTCCTCTAGCCATGTTTTTTTATAGGACAGGGGCAGAACACTGTTAAACAGACCACTACAGTGTATCAGTCAAAGAATGTGTCTTTCAAACTAAGTATTTTTATGGAATATTTTTGTAAATCATTACAGCTGCCCCTAGTGGTACTAGCTGCTTGTCCATATAGGCTACTCATTGCTTTGGGCTTCCTATGAATTGTCTTTCTGACTCCTGATTTAATCCATGGAAATATGAAAATCAGACTTCAAGACTGAAAAAGCAGAAACAGAATGGGACAAAGGAAGAAAAGGTAGGAGTAAAACCATACAACTGTACTGTCAAAGTTGTAAAAGAGATTTTTTGAACTTTAAGGAAAACATATTGCTACTATTTTATTATGCCTTTTTCCCATTCCATCCACTTTTGAGGGATATGTTCCATATTGAACAACAATTTTAAATCATAATTCACAGTCACTTTTTATTCTTAGTATTCAGCCATAGGTGTAAGAATTTAGTATCTGAACCTAAGAAACATATTCAGTGAAGTACGCTATAGAACATGACGCTTAAAAACTACAGGTTAGATAGGTTAAACATGATTCCAAATGTAAATTTTTAAAACCCACAAATGCCTGTCCCATGTAACAGCTGCTCAGGGAACCAGAAGAAAAGAAGAAAGTTCTGAGTTGATCTGAAAGAGCACACAGGATCCAGTTCAAAAATGTTACTGTCAAAGAGCTACTCTCCAACTCTTTAGGTCACTGTAATGTAATTAGATTCAGTATTCTGACAAGAGCAGCAGAATTCATTAATTACTGCCTAACTTAAAAAGAAAATCTATGTTAAAATGAGGACTTCATCGAAAGGAAATTTGAAAGGACCATTCACGAGGGTAAAGTACATTCAGATGCAATGGGGATAATTTTAATTTTAAAATGTCAAATTAGAGGCTAAGTAAAAATCCACACTACCATATCAAAACAGATTTTATTGGGGAAATAAAAGGTGTCATTAAATAGAAGGGTCAAAGAAATTACTAACTAGGAAATTGGTATTCAGAAGGTCCAAGAAAGGAAACTAGAAAAACCTACGCACTATGCTTAACTATAAAAATGTTAAAACAGTCCAATAAAATCTTGAAAAATAACTTGCTAAAGGCATAAAAAACTCTCAGAAAAATTGTTAGCCGTGTATAAGCAACAGAAAGTCTTACAGAGAATCTACAGGACCAATAGATAATAACAGAGTATTTATATATAAAAAATACATATGCAAATATATAACAAAAATAACAATAAACAAAAAGATGTGTCAATATGTCATAGGTCTCCCTAAACCTAGGCAGTATCATCTAGCACAGGAGTGCAAAGGCTGAAAAGCAGACTTGCAGGGTAGTCTACTCCAGAGGAAGAGTAAAACCATCTTAATGCCTCCTGAGAAATGAGGGACTGTTTGATGCTTTACATTACACACAAAAACTGAAATGGTAACACTTGGCAAAGGTGCTGGAATTAACTGAACAGGAGAGATTATCACAGCAAATCACAGCCCAAAGCACGACGAGCAGAAGAAAGAGGGAGAGGTGCAAGGTAGGGCTAACAAGAGTGGCAAGCTCATACAAAGTTAAACTAATGGATCAAATGATCTTTAAAGGACTTTGCTACCCAGTATAACTTAAACATTTATTAAAGTATTCTGCAAGAGTATAAAACATTTCACATACTACTGACTCTCCAAAGTAAAAACCTGTGAAATACTATTGCTGTAGTTATGCTTAAGGATGTCTCCGTTACACTGTTTATCTGTCTTTTCAGAGATTTCTTTTTGCCTTTAATAAAAAAAAAAAAAAAGGACAGTTTTTAACCCTGTGATTCATAGTTCCAAATGGAGAAAAATAGCTCATATTACCAGAAAAAACTGAAGTAGTTTCCAGGCTTTACATATAAGGACTATAACCACTGGTTTTTTGCAGTGACCTCCTTAAATCTAAATCTCATCCTCATTGCTGCTTTCACAATCCCAGCAAAAGGGGAAAGCAGGGGAGGGAGAAGTTCCTCTTAGGGATGGGCAAAAGGCCAATTGCAGAAGAATGTTGAACGAATGGGTGATAAAATGTCAGTACTTATAAATGTAAAGCGATGTACATGTTAAAAACAGTCCTGCCATTACATCCGCAGTGGTGTGCTGTGTTCTTGGTTTTATCGCTCAGGAATGAGATCTGTGAATTATAATAGGTTGTGCTCTGAAAATGTCACCTCAGTGCGGGGTAGCTATCAAAAAAGCAAATATGACATTAAGAATTATTAGAAAGGAAAAGAGAACAAAAGCAAATACCATTATATCACTGTATGAATCTATTGCCTTTATCTTGCATCCTGTATGCTGTTCTGGTGTCTCAAAAAGGACAAAACAAAGCTAGAATGGCTACAGAGAAAGGCAGCCTAGATGATCAAAGGTATGGAAGGGGTTTAGTACAAGGACGTATTTAAGTAGAGCAGGGCTCTTCAGCCTTGAAAAAAAATGACAAATGAGGGGGAAGGTGGGAGATATGAGGTAGGAGGTTATAAAGGTGAACGGCGTGAAGGGACAGAAAGAGGTTCATTGTTTCTTGTAAGTATGAGGAGAGACATTATCATGTGGCAGATTCAGAACAACCAGGGATGTACCTATCACAATGCATGTAGTCAACTTTAAGAGCTCTTTGCTAACTGATATTGATTTTGGCCAAAGCTTAGAAGGATTCAAAAAAGCAATTTTATATATTCATGGAAGAGAACTCCAACAAGGCTACTGTGCAGGAAATTTACCACTGGCTCAGAAAGCTGTGGCTGAAAACATCAAGGATATCTTGAAGGAAATATCCCTTTTCTAGTCTTCTCCACACACCTACTTCTGGCTACTAGTGGAGACAGGATGCTAAATTGAAGGTGTATTTGCCTCACCCCAGTACAAAAAGTTCTTAAGTTATGGAGTTGGCCTGTGCTGGATCTGAAGTCCTTTGAGTGGAGGAGGAGTACCTCTAAAAACTTTGGACATAAACCCAAATACAACTCCTACAGTCTGTGCTAGGAGGTGAACACAAAGAATTTAATTAATTTTCTGTTCCACCATAAAATACCATTGCACGGAATGATCCAGCTTAAAACTATTTTAGAGAACGAGCTAAATCCTTATAGCTTTTCTAGAATTTTTTCTTGGCTTTTACAAAGGGACTGCAAATAGGTTGTGTCCACGGTTTGCGCAGTATTGAGTGCTTATGCGGATCATGACTTATGAAGATGCACAACTGGCTAATGTTTAGAAATGTTTTCACCTTGGCTTGCTTCTCTGCCAGAAATCATGCATTTTAGAGCCAAAAGAGTTTAAATGTAGATGGAAGAATGTAGACAGAATCTCTGAGACAGAGTCTAAAAATAGGGACTTGTTGGTTTGCCTTTAGTCATGCACTGTGAGCTTTAATACTTCGACCATAGACGTATAAAGGTTACTGTGCATTCCATCCTTTGGCAACTGAAGGCTCATTGCCTCTCCACAGACCTACTGTGGGAGAAAGTTAGCAAGTGGAACTTGTCTTGCTTGAGTTCTTTGCACTGACCTGGGAATTTGCTAGATGTTTTCTGCACTGTTTTGTCTGAGGGTTGTTTGAGGCAATACAAGAGAAAGGCTATTTTTATTCTGTGTTTTTATTTTTATGAACATGAAAAAGAGGAAAAAACAGAATCAACAATTTACCTGAGATGGCTTCTCCAATACTAGTCTAGAGAAACAAATGGAACAATAAGGTGATTAAAACTTATATTGATTTCCTTCACCAGTTAAAAATACATTTGTTGAATTGATAAACATTTGTGATGTTGGTCCTTTAGCTATAATTCCCCTCAGGGGAACTTAGAGTAGGACTGGGAGTGATTTCCCACTTTGTAGCCTATAACTGAATATGGGGTAGGAAACAAGTTAATCTCTAGAGCACTTGCAGTCAGGTTTAATAAGATGGGAGAAGGACTTAGCTTTGTCTGTGTTTCGGGTTCTTTGTCCTGTAGCAGAGCCTTCTTCCCCTTTACTCTGTGAGAGCAGGAGATGAATGCTGCAGACAACTGTGCCCAGCTTTAGGTTTTGCAGTACAACGGGGAGGTTGGCAAACTGGAACAAGTCCAGGTGAAACCAACCAGATGTTTAATGGGCTGGACTATATGATACTGAGGAGCACCTGAGAGCTGGCCTTTGTCAGCCTGAACAAGGGAAAGCTAAAGGGGAACTTGTACTACCTAAGGGCTGGTTATAGAGAAGACAGAGAAAGACTTGTGCATGTGCCCAAGCTGCAGCAAGGGAAATTCTGTGTGTTCTTAAGAAAAACTTCTCAGCTCTGAGGGTGATCAAACGCTGGAGCAAGTTGCCCAGAGAGACCTAAATTTCCACTCTGGGAGATTTTCAGAACTTGGCTAGACAAGCCATGGGCAGCCTGGCCTAACGTTGCAGATGGATCCATCTTTGAAGTTGGCCCTTCTTCCAGCAGTAGGCTGGACCAGATGGTTTCCAAAGGTTTTTGTCCCACCTTTACAATTGTGTGAGTGCATGAGCCTCTGTCATTTAGCCCTATATGGCCTGCAGAGAATATACAACTGCCATATTACTCTTGAACTTGAAATCACCTTACAAAAGTTTGTTTATTATTGGGGAAGAACCCATTATTGTCTAAGTTCTGCCTCTCCTTGTCAATTACAGTAATTCTCCTGGGTCAGTTTTAAAAGTGGCTTCCCATAAATTATTACTATATTCTTGTGGGCATATTTTCTGTTGAAGAATATTGCCTCTGTTTCTCTCTCTTGCCACATAAATGTCAGAAATACATGTTTTACTTGTGTATTTTGTGAACTGCCATACCTTTGTACTCCACCAGGCCACCTACCATATAAAAAAAAATTTTTTTGTACTGTTTTGGCAAACAAACATGTTTGTGGCATTTTTGGTTTGTGTGGAATTGTTTTTCTTTTTAGGATTAAAAAGAAGGATTTGCAATAAGAGGAGTCTATTCTGAAATTTATGTGGACACTGGCAAAAGATTTGTCTAATAGTTTACTGCAGGATCTTTCCAGAAACCAAAATCAGGCTGATTGGTCTGTCATTCCATCAGTCTTCCCTTTTCTCCTCCATAAGAGACAAATGCTATACTTGCCCTTCTCCAATTCTCTGGGACCTCCCCTGTCCTCCAGAAGCTCATAAAAATAATTGTTAATGATTCAGAAATCGCTGTCTGGTTTCTCTAAAGTGAATTTAATAGGGCCCAGCCAATTTGAACACATCTGTCTTATCTAAATATTTTTAATGTATTCATTGCATACTTTGGCTTACAATCTGATTTTTTTCTTATATGTGGTCTTGAATGTCTTGTCAAGATTTACCACTTTGTGAAGGTTGGAGTGAAGGAGGTATTAGATAATTAAGTTTCACTTTTCCCTCCTTGTTTTCTCTCCTTTTCTGTTACCACTGACCTGCTTGTTTTCTTTTTTATTTTTCAGGTATTCAAAAATTCTTCTTTTTGTTCCTTTTGTCTCTTGCAATTTGAAACTCATTTTATACTTCAGATTTTTCTGTTGTATATCCTTTTTCTGTTTCATATATTTTTTCGCTATATTCTTCCTTTGTTATATGATCTTGCTTTCCTTTTTTGTATGATTACTTTTTGACAACCAATCATTGAAGATTTCCAAGTGCGATGGCGTATTCTTTCCTTTCTTTGGGACAATTTGTGCATTTAATATAACCTACCTGCATAAGCTGCCAGCATGTTTATCCTCAAGTCATCTTCCAAAAAGGCCTTTAACCAGTTTCCAGAGTTTGCTGAAATCTGTTGGGTTTGATGGTGGTGGTGCAATGGGAGGGTGTTTCTGTTTTATTTCTGTAGCTGTCATATCTCATTTTTCCTAACAAACCAGTTTGTGACTGATTTCCCCAGAAGACCTCTCTTCATACTGTTAATCTATTCTTTCCTGTTAGATAGCACCAAACCTAAAATAACCACTCCCATGGGAGCTTTTTCACTCTGAAATGACAACTTGCCTCCAACGCAGTGTCCTGACAAGTTAAGTCTTAGTTTTCTCACCTGGTACCTAAGTATGCAAAGTCTCTGTCACATCTCCTTTAGATGCTTTTAAAGTTTCTCATTCACAAAACCCAACACGCTCCTCCTGCCCCCCTCCAAAAGAAAAAGATGTAGTCCTTCTCACTTTCTGGCTCAGTTTAGTATGTCTGCTCTTTTCCTTTTTCACTTTGCACCCACTCCGCAAGATTTTCAACAAACTCATTTTTTAATCTGTTTCTCTACATTATAGCAATTATATGTTTTCTTGAAACTAAGCACATTTGCACTTCTATTCCATTGAGAGAGCTTGTTAAACAAGTGACTCGTTCCACACCAGCATTCCAGTCCTGTGATTTGCCTCACAGAGCTCTGCCATGCCAGTTATGTCTTCACTTGTGCATTAACCTCTCATTCTTTTTACTTTCTTCCTGCTGTATTTGTAGCCCATATAGGTCCCTGTCATGTTCACCAGGTTGTCATGCCACTCCTCCTGCATGCCCAAGGAAGCTTAAGTCACTGTTTGAGGCCTTTGACCAATTCAGTTAAATACTTTCGGCATCTAATGAGGCTAAATTAGGATCTTTGTTCTGCTATTCCTGTTGGTAATGGTGCCATCTTAGCTGTTAGTTGGCCATACCATGTGAGGTTAACTTTTTGCAAAGTAGCTTTTTGTTTTGAACACAATGTAATTTTTGTGTGCATGTAGCTCTAGCGCAAGAGCTCTGGCTTTCTTCTTATCCCAGCCTCTAGTTGTGCCTTTGAACTTTCCTTTCCAGATCAAAAAATCATTTTTGTAGATCTTTGTACCCTCTCATCCATCATAAACTTGCTGTTTCTTGCACATTTTCAAAGTCTGAAAACTGAGTAGAACCTAAATGGTAATCTGAAGAAACACTCTCCCAAAGGGAACATCAAATGTACACAAACATGTTGTTCACCTAAAGGAAGCTGCCAGAACTCTCCTAATGCATCAGGCATGGTTCTTCAGCTGCCCTGCCAACAAGGCTTCCCCCTTGTAGGGGAAGAAATTTCTCAGTTCTTACCTGCTTGTTCAAATCTTTTGGGTCTCTACATGATCAAATGATCAGTTGACTGGTTGGTTTGTTCTTTTTGCTGTACTTCCTTCCTTCCTTCTTCTCTTCTGTAAATGTAAACAGCCTGACCTTCTCAGAGTTATTTTGGTATTCCTGTAACGTGGCAGCAATGTTTCTTGGAGTGTCAACTGTGAAATAATTGGGTGCCTTCACCTCAGCTCTGTACAGTATTTATAGGCTCTTTCCAAAGATATAAGGCATTCTACAAGTGTTTCCTCAGCTGTTTCGTCCTTTCCTAATGAGTACATGCTTTGGGTAAGACCGAAAATTTAGTATGATACAAGTACCATGAACTTCTATCACACATTGATAAAAATGTGTCCAGTACACAATGAAGATAAAACCTGGCCAGTGAGCTTTGCATTCAAACACTTAGTTTTCTTGATTTTATCTTTCTTTTATTTAATTTTACTTTTATTCTTATTTTCTTTTCTTTACTTTTTTTTCAATGATACTGTCGTTGACTCACACTACCCTGACTTGTGCCCTCACATCCAATTTAAAATTGGCAAGTGCCCATATATTTCAGGGCTCCTGATCCAGTCATCATCCACTATAAGATTTTCTTTGTCCCTTGAAGCACCCCTAGTTTTGATAAATAACACTTCTTGCTCTGTTAGGGTTAGCTAAATGAGAAAAAAAAGAAAAAAAAAAATAAGGAATATTCCAGATAAATAAAAGATGCTACCTGGCAAGTGAAAAGTGAACAGGAGGAGCTGCAATCCCGCACAGAGAGGCAGAGGAATCAAGCTCTTCTCCATCTCATAGCAGAAAAGAAACCCTGAAGAGACTGAAGAAATGAGGCCAAAGCCCTCTGCCAGAGAACCCCTTCTACCGTAGGTGGCAAGATTAAATAGTAAGTGGGGCTCAGATTATGATACAAAATCACAGAAAGACCTACATGTTGTTTCAGTCGCAGACACATATACAGCAGAATTTTCTTAAGCCCATTAAACAGGATTTTATTTCAAAATAGAGAAAGTACACATTTAAGGACAATTCCAAAATCCACAGCAGAATGTTTGAGCAGTATGTGAACATCCCAGTAGGTCTATCTGCAGTGTGGAAATTACGTTTACAATACTTCCACTAAAATAAATTCTTGTTGTTTTGGGAAGAACAGTAATTCTCTCGGTAAAAATTGTCAGAAAATTCTTCTCTGGTATTAAATGTCAAAACATTTTTAAAAGTTAGAATTATGAAATTAAGCCTTTTTATCATATACTTTCTTGTTATATGAGTTTAGAGATAATTTGCAGACATTAATGTAGATTAGTTTTTATATTCATAATCCAGAGAGAAAGCCACTTTTTAGCTTAGATTTTAGAGATTGCTAATTGTTGCAGAATACTAAAAATCCATGTGAAAAAATGAGAACATTAACACATCCTCATTTATCTAATTTTTGCCAGATTTCATCCTTCTGCTTGGTAGAAAGAGCAATTAATTTTTTATCAAGCTGCCAAAGATCTTTAGTCTTTTGGTAATGCAACACAGTCATGAGATTCATCAGACTGTCAGATCTGTGAACCCTAGCTGCATTCAAAGGGTGTTTAATAATTCAAAAAGGAAGCTTCCTGTATCTTTGCAGCAAAAGATGAAGTGACTGGTTAGTCCCTACTATTAAAGAAGTATTCAGTAGGTGAAAGACTGAGTTTGAGTATTTAAACTGAGTTCCAGTGTTTAAACACTCATTGGAGCAAAGCAGTAAGTATTTTTATTTTAATTTCTTCCACTGTTTATGACGTGGAATTATATTTCTAACTATATCCTTTATTTGATAAATGTTTTACATTTGAAAAGTCTTACACCTTCCCTCTTAATACACAGAGAATTAGAATCAAATGTATAGTAGATTGTTTTTATTCCATATTTTTTTTTAAAAGTATAAAATTGGTTCCAAATGATAGGATTTTAGACAAGTTTATATATGTATCAGATAATCTTGCCAGTACATTAAGCAGCACATTTCAGCCTCGGCTGCTTTTTTGACAACAGAAATTGATAGTTGTTAGCACCTTCCTGTATTCTGCTATCAATTATGCAGACGTGTTTTCCCATAACAAAACCAGTCGTGGAGCATAATTTGTCAGATACAAATAATTTCAGGCAGACTCAGCAGCCCTCTTGTACTGGGTTTGCGTGGCAAGGCTTTGGTAGCGGGGGGGGGCTACTGGGGTGGCTGCTGTGAGAAGCTGTAGAAGCTTTCCCTGTGTCCGATAGAGCCAGTGCCAGCCAGCTCCAAGATGGACCTGCTGCTGGCCAACGCCAAGCCCATCAGTGATGGTGGTAGCACCGCTGGGATAACAAATTTAAGAAGGGGGGAAAAAACCTGTGGCGGAACAGCAGCTGGAGAGATAGAAGTGAGAGAATGTGAGAGGAACAGCCCCGCAGACACCAAGGTCAGTGCAGAAGGAGGGGCAGGAGG
>NW_009258615.1:4112196-4124953 GCF_000687185.1 Egretta garzetta | reverse complement strand
AAGCAGGTTTGCTGGCAGGGCTGGTGACCCTGGGGGGAACCCACACTGGAGCAGTCTGCTCCTGAGGGACTGCACCCTGTGGGAGGGACCCACGCTGGAGCAGTTCATGAAGAACTGTAGCCCATGGGGGTACTCACGCTGGAGAAGTACATGGAGGACTGTCTGCCGTGGGAGCGACCCCAGGCTGGAGCAGGGCAAGAGTGTGAGGAGTCCTCCCCCTGAGAAGGAAAGAGCAGCAGGGTCAATGTGTGATGAACTGACCCCAACTCCCATTCCCTGTACCCCTGCACCACTTGTGGGGAGGAAGTAGAGAAATTGGGAGTGAAGTTGAGCCCAGGAAGAAGGGAGGGATGGAGGAAGGTGTTTTAAGATTTAGTTTTTATTTCTCATTACCCTACTCTGATTTGATTGGTAATAAATTAAGCTAATTTCCCCAAGTCGAGTCTGGTTTTGCCCATGACAGTGATTGGTGAGTGATCTCTCCCTACCCTGATCTTGTTTTCATTGTATTTTCTCTCCCCTGTCCAGCTAGGAGGGGAGTGATAGAGCGGCTTGGTGGACACCTGGCGTCCAGCCAGGGTAAGCCACCACACGGCTATAAATAAAGCACTTTTTTGACAGTGCTGTGACCAGCACTAGACAACAACTCCGTAAAGCAATGGAATGCTCTGCACTCCTTGGCTCAGATGAAGGCACCGTGACTGGGTCTGCACTTTCAGGAACCTGTGTCAAATGGTCTTCTACTCTAAGTGTCAGAAAAAGTTGGGAAGAAAGTAAATGTGGGTTAGCTATGAATTTCTGCAGAGAAAACATGATTTTTTTTCTGAGAGGGAAATTTTAAGGACAATACCTGCTAAGTTATTTTCACAGATATGCAGTAGGATTCATAAAGGAATACAGGTATCTGGGAGCTAAACCTTCTTAAACTAGAATAAAAATGTAATAGGCACATATGCCACTTTTGATGAAACACTTCTGTTATTTAGGCTACACATACACATTTATAAATATATGTGTCCTTTGGTATTCATTCTTAACACAGAATAAAAGTAGCATGCCTATTCCACTTGAGAGGAGACGGATGGGTTATCTGTGTCAGGTTTGCTCAGCACTGGAGAAGACAATGACAAGGGACAGGGCTGGATGAGTCACTCCAATGTCCTGCAGATCCCTCCCAGCTGCCCTTTTTCCAAAGGGGGCCTTTCTTCGCATGGCTGGAAGCACATTTGCCGTGGGATCAAAACACAGACACTTTTCTCCATGGGGCAGGTGGGCTGCAGGTGAGCTGGTGATGCACTGGCGGGTGTTTGTGTGTCGCAGCCCGTGTTGGGATGAATACCTGTTTTATAATAAACCCCTGGCAGTCTCTAACTATGCTGTAACACGACGTGGAGAGATTCTAGCATCTGCCCTGTGTGGTTCAGGCTGGCCATGTGGTGCTTCCCTGCCAAAGGATAAGCATGACTTTACCTCAGCTGGAGACCATACTGAACCCCCCGGTTGTCTTCTGCCAAAACCGAGTGTTTTTCCAAACATCAGAGGTACTGTGAATCCTTCAAAAGCCTTGGCACAGCTGTAACATGCTACTGAATTTCTTCTATACTTTATTTGCATTTTGAGCGTGAAGGTACTGATGTTTGGCATAGTCATTCTTTTGTTTTCCTCTGTACTAGTATTACCTTTTTGCCCTCCAAATTTGCAAAAAATTATGCATGTTCCTGGCTTCCATTAACTTAATTGTTTTATTAATTAAAGATGAACATATACCTTTTTTTTTTTAAGTGTTCACGGTTCATTTGCTGTTACAGAAACAAAGACAGGGCTCAGTAAATTTTACTAAGAGGTAAGATACCATAAAATTAGTAAGCATAGTAATGTCCCATTTCTGTGCTCTTATCTCCTTGATAAATGTGAAGTAGTTTAAACATCCATAAGGAAGTGGAAAGTTTTTAACCACATAGGAAAAAGATGCTGCCATGAAGAAACTGAGGCATTTGAAAGTCGTGTTCTAGTTTTCTACACAGTGGCATCTCTGTAACTACAGATATACATAAATATTTTGGTATTCAGGAGTAATGGCATTAATTTTGCTGGATATGTCTAAGCACATTTTTGGCCTTACATTTCTAAAAATGCCTTCTAATTTTGAATTACTTCTTTCTGGATAATTACTTAGCCAGAACTTGTAAATAATAAAATCATAAAATGTAATAAAAATACATGAAAATGGTCTATTTTCATGTCAAGTAATGCTCAGATTTGCCTTGTCAGACCTATTTTTCCAAAATGGCAGGTAGCAGAAGAACCTTGAGCAGGGAGCTGGAGTTAAAAATGTTGAATCTAACAAATGCCTTTGCCAGCTCAGTCTTGACTTCTTTCCTTTATTTTCTTCAGGAACCCATATTTCGTTTGAATTTAAAAGACACTTCTTCAGAAGAACTGTGTTGCTATCACTATGGCTGGGAAAGGGGGAGGTTAGGCTCCAGAAGTACCTTCCTTTCTGCACATCTCTTTAGAGGCTGATTGTTTTTTGTATTTTTGTTGCAGTCCATTTGGAGTAAATGAGTATAAAATATGCTAAACCAGGATTAGTTAAAGAGGATGACTTAATAAGTAAACTGAAGAGGTCGGGGTACACTCCAAGTAACGTTTTTCAAAATCTAGTGAAGTACCCTCCCCTTACTTCAGTTATGGAGAAATAGAAAAATCTTTCATCTTTTTAAAAAGTTTCACTACTCACTGCTCCCTCAGGAATGGTTGAGTACAGCTAAATGTTTGACTCAACCACATTTAGTTTTCTTGTAACTTAGAGATGCTGGCGCCTAATCTGTTTTTTTAACCCTGATGCATTGCATTGACAGGGCAGCTCACCATTTCCTTCGTGAGCTAAATGAATAAAGACATGTTCAGCAGTGTCTGTGAAATACTTGGACATGCTGGTGATGAGAACCATGGGAGAGGCCACATGGAATGATGGTTTTGGATCCGTTGTATACCTTGAGGGTGTAGAGAAAAAGTAGGCAGGGGCAACTAACTAAATAGGATTAAAAGAACCAGGTCTCGTTCCTTTTGTGATGATGGTCTATGCATGTAAAGACAAATAAGTACAGACACTACCTGGGAGACCAACATTACGGTTTCACAGTATCTTCTAAACCCATGTAACATAAAAATATTCTTGCCATGTTAAACTAGATAGAGTACATATATGTATGTATAATAATGTAAATTCATAGACAAGTAGGGCAATGTTACCTAATGAACTCTCGCTTTGTGTTGAAAAATGTCTGTTAATACTCTCTCTCAAAACATTTTTACTTACTTTTTATCTCTATGCCATTCCTTAGTTTATTTTGCGTGTTGTGAAACTGGTTAGAGAATTATAACAACTCTATAAACCATAGCTGTGTATTTTTATTGAATACTTGTTTGTGGAGGCAGCACCAGCTAATAAAAGAAAATTGTATTCTGTATTTGTGTGCAAGCACACACACAAGTTATATACACACACATATATATATAAAAAATAATTTCTCACTTCATTAAGCCATCATATCGCCTTTGTGGTACATTTGTTTCTCTCTAGAGGAATTACAGTCTTTCCCAAGATCCTGGAATTCTGTTAATTGCTTTTCTCTGAGATAGACTTTACTTTTTTCTCATGCAAGCTAAACCCATTTTTCATGAAGTGACTTTAATTTCTTTTCTTTTTTTCATGACCTTCCATATCCTGAAGCTAAGTAATACCCAAACTTTGAGAGGATGGGAAGAAAAGTAGAAATTTGGGCCTCCCCTAAACCTGAAAACCTGATTCTTATATTTTTGTGTGTATTTTTAAATTCATTGTTAATGATTTGGAAGTGAAGATTATCTGTCAAGTAGTCAGGGAGAACACTGTGGTTATATATCCCACTGAGGCAATGAAGGACTCACCAAAGGATGTTGTTGGTTGTGATGAACAGGTTCACTGGTATTCATCTGAAGAATAATAGAGACAACTTGGTTAAAGACAACGCAGGGATATTTTATGGATATTTGTCCTGAGACTGCATTATAGTGTAAAAATAGCTGACTAACCAATTGCAGCAGCATGGAGCTCCATGAGGTAAATCAGCTCACTTTCCTAATGTGCTCCCAGTGCTCTGGGTACCTGCCTTGGTTTATTTGAATGCTAGCTGCCTTGCCTTGCTGGAGAGTGGACACTGAAAGCAGTAGCAAGAGGGGATACTGTTAATGGTTTTAAGCCAAACAGAAGTCCAATTTTGACTCAAGCTTATTCCAACTTCTCATTAAGTTAAACCAGTTTCCATTTCAGTGGCCATACATGGTGACTACTTGATAATCAGCCGAGTGACCAAGCTAGGTAATCCTACTGAAACAGGGATTTCAGAGTTCTTCTTTCCTTTCTTGCAGTGGAATAGACTACTGCATAGAGAACTTTGGCATGACCATAATACATTTTCTCTTATAAATTTCCTTTTGCATACTTCTAGGAGCGCTCCTAGTATCTCCAGGAGTTCATAAAAGTCTCTTTTAATTCAGAAAAATGAAGCAGTATTTGGTAGACTCAGAAAATAATCAGACAATCCAGATTCTGTTTGTAGAATACGTGTAACTATCTAGCAGGTATATTTGTGTGTTTGTATGCATTGATGTTGGACAGCACAAGGCTAAGTGTGCGATTCTACACACGTATCGTTACAACCCTCTTCAGTAAGCAGTGGGAGCTATCAGTGGTATCCTTGTAAAATATTGGCTATATATTCTTCCTTATTCCTGTTAAACGCAGGGATTTTAATAGAGTAGAGCATTTAACCTACATGAAACCTAAAATGTTAGCTAAAGATGTCTATTTCAAATTATGCCAAATTACTGTGAACTTCTCACATTTAATAATGAGCCTTTGAACATAGGTAATACCTTGCTCTAAAATCAGTAGGTCATGTCGTAGCTGCAGGCAGCTACCATGCTTCCTTTAACCGCTTTCATTAAATGTTTCTGAAATTAATTTGAAATGTTTTATAATATATTGAATTTAAGAGCTGATTATGGGTGACCTTGTAGCAGTAGTTTCGTAGTAAATGGACTTAAAGTATCCATAGCAAAGCATGGATAAATCTGATTTATACCGAAAAAACAACCTTATTCTCATTATCAAAGGAGGGTGGCAAGACGGGAAGTTAGTGTTGATTTACCAGTATATGACGATAACAACAGAATAATTTCC
This sequence comes from Egretta garzetta, assembly GCF_000687185.1. Lineage (NCBI taxonomy): Eukaryota > Metazoa > Chordata > Aves > Pelecaniformes > Ardeidae > Egretta > Egretta garzetta. The sequence continues at coordinate 4,119,726 of NW_009258615.1, read as the reverse complement.
AAAAGATTTATGTTGTGGGTCATTCGCTGTTTGCATGCATTGCTGAGATTAAAAGTTGAAGGAAATTGCTGGTTTTTTAATTAAAAAAAAAAATTCCTCCCCATTTTTTGAAGACTGTTTTGAGTGTGAGCCAAATATTTATTTCCTCCCACAGTTTTAAATATTAGAATTTAATAGCTTCTTCTATTTGATACACACCATTAGACTCTTTCCCAGAAGTAATTGATCACTGTATATTTAAATCATGAGTCAGCAACTCCCAGATGAGAAATGAACCTCTCTAATGTCACACGTCGTATCCATTTTGGCTTGTCTAAATTTCTATAAATCCAAGTTTAGCATAATAAGATTTAGATTCACACTTGGAAGGACCAACTGATGCATATGAAAGTATATACATGTGTGTTCATATTGAGCACGTGTTTTAAGAGAGATCCTCCTATAATTTTATTATTCAATTACACTCTAGACATAGGTTTAGGCAAATACCTAAATAATCCATATCCTGGATGTCACATAGGATAATCAACATCTAAAATAGTACTTTTAATTAACTGACAATAGTGCAGACACTACTTTTTAAAGTAATTTTCACATTGGACATTGTTTCCTAAACTGTAATCATTTTTCTGTTGTCTATTGCAGAAAACCATACTGCTTAGCTTTGCTTAGTTGGTATAGCCATAATTAAATCTTTGATTATTTTTATGACTATAGTCTTTTCCATGATGGATTGCTTTGAAATATACTGAAATGAATAATTAACTTTCCAGGAAAAAATAATGCTTACCTTTTCCAAAATAGTAGCAATTTTCTCTTAAGCCTTTAAGAAACTGAGATCACTATAGTCCAGAAAGAATTTCACCCTTTGACTTCAAGTGTGAAAGAATAAAGTATTGTGAGAAGGTAAGACGTCAACTGATGATCAAAATAGACATGTGTTCAAAATTAGACAGCCTTAAACTGATTAGAAGAGAAGTAGTACCTAGTAAGTAGGGGTGGAGAGTGGAAGGAATGAAAAGTACTCAGGTCCTTAATTTATTTCAAACGAGATGGAAAACCAGGCTGGAACATTGCTGCAATCAGGAGGAATTTAGCCATAGATCACAGAAATGTGGTCATGACTTTTGCTTTTTTAAGTAGTGATTCTGAATCTGGAGGATTACAAAGTCTCATATAATTCTCCAGCAATTAGATTTCATTACGTTTGCCTTCTCTCTTGCTCATTTGCGTGCACACACACACACACACATGTGGCATTGGGAATTAAAAAACCAACATAATTTGCCTGTGAATGCTCTGTGCCATTTCTGCCTCTGATTCATTTGCTGAACTGCAGGACGCTTACTGCCTGCCTGTGTGTTCCTAAGTTCTTCCTATCAGGCATTACAGAAGGTTTCTTTCACATTTTTGCCTGTGGGTCTGCAGCATGGTTGTATAACACAGCAAAACAATTCAAATTTTTTGTGAACTGTTTTGTATTTCAAGACTTTTATTATGGAAAAGAGGACCATTAAAAAATAAATAACGGTGGTAAAGAAGAAGGACCCTTCAGTGATTTGGAATTCTGGAGGAGAGAATTAGTTTTCCAAACAGAATTCAGTTCACTGGGGACGAGGAGTCTATGGCTTCTGACTTTAGCTGTTCATAATTTTCAACTGACATAGCAAAAAGTTCTTGAGACGAGTCAGTTCTTCCTCTTAAAAGGCTTTGCTGCCACACTGTGGAAAAAAATATTTATTCCATTTAAAGTACTGTTATAAATACACAAGCTCGGTTCCTCTCTCCCCCCAGCATCCACCCCACCCCTCAAAAAGACAGCCAAAGAGCTGTAAACTAAAAATGCAATGTTAGGAAATGGGAAAGCTAAAAGTCTAGTTTCAGTTTCTAGCTTTGGCCTTAGTTGTATACCCTAAGAAAGAAAAACGATGGTAATAATATGAAGAACATGATTTTAATAGAGGACTGATAGAAATAATTTGAAGGCTTCCTCCTATGTATAAATCACAGGTCCAGAAAAATAATTTTATAGAAGAGGTAGACAAAGGTAGTGTCATTGCAGATATTAAGAAGAAACTGGAAATAAGGTTTAAAAAAATAGAACCAATAGAAGTTTTCATATCTGACTTTCTTGAATTCATGTTTCCATTTTTTTCAGTCTAGATTGGTTTCTGCTTTCAGTGAGCCAAGACGCTGGTTTCTGTGTGAGCAATGTAAGGTGTGTCTGAAAGGCAGGAATTCACCATGCTTTTTTTCCTTTTTCTGTTTTTTTTTTTTTTTTTAAATTTGTTTTCTTTCTTGCTTTATTTTCTTCACTTTCATTTTCAAAACATTGGTTCAATGACCAGGATGCTAGCCTGTTGTCACGCACGGGGGCTAGTGCTTGTTACAGATTTCAGTACAAAAGGCACTCAGACTCCATTTAAAGTATTGAAAAAAATGCCATTTATTGGCACTAACATTAGAAGGGAAAAGAGCATAGTGTAGATATTTTTACAACTCTTCAGATGGACCAATGGGCAAAACACACTGTGCAGATCCCACCTTTAGCACTCGTATAGGATTTTCCTTGCAGTGAGCAATTCTGTGCACCATTTCTACATTCACATGAGAACATGATGCTTCACATCAAGGTAAAGATAAGCACACACAGATGGAATAATTGCTGGTGCCAAGTGGGAGCAGCCTGCCGGCTCCCTGCGTGTGAATAGCTGGTGGAGTTTGTGCCATGGCCAGTGCTGTGTGTGGGCATGGCACAGCCCCGCGCCATGCTCAGGTCACCTGGCAGGGGCATCATTATCTTCTCCATGAGCATGTCCTCCCATTAGCACACCTACACCTGGGAGCCGGGATGTAAGCGCTAAAGCTTCTTACCTGGCTGGCTTAAGATGTTCTCTGTGTTCCTAATTTAAAAATACTATTTGCATCTTACATGCGGTGCTGATGAAGCAAAGTTAGATGACGAGACTCAGGCAGTGCAGCAACCCCTGCCATGAATAACTACTAGACTTTAAACTTAGGGCAAAAGTTTGTTCTCAATACATTTTTCTTGTTACCCTTATCACATCTTTCATTTCACACATTGTTATTTCTTTACTTTCTACAGATATTATTTTATGTCCTTCTCCTAGTTTCTTTTATAGTTATTTTTTAAACTGAACTTTCTGGCTAAGCTGAAGAGAAGAGGAGGAGTGCACTCTGGGCTATATGATGTTCTTTGGTGCATAGCAGGGAAGTGGAAATTAATAAAGAGTAGCTTTCAGGCTTCAAGCAAGGATTGGCTCCATTAACCATAGCCTGAGCCACAGTAAACAGGTAAAATTGAAGCTGAAGATGACACAGTTGGGTTGTATTAATCTGTAACACTTTCAAGACACTGATATCTACACTGTCCTAAGAGTTCTTAATCAAGGCATTAAATACGTGAAAACACAGAAGAAAAACACAAAACCATAATATGTTTTTGGATTCTAAAAAGTGAAATAAACATCTAGATTCACAAATCTGGTAAACCTAGGCACATTGTAAACACTTCAGTACAGAAATGGGTAACCATACAAGTAAGATAACTGCGATTGCATACAGTTAAGTAATAATGTAGTTTATTTCTAAAATTAGAAATATTAGAACCAGATTTAACCACTTAAATAACAAAATATCACAGCTAATGAAAAAAAGGCTTGTAAAAATACCCATCTTAGCTCATTTTTCGGTTTGGTTTTTTTTTTTTAACTAGAATTTTAGCAAAGCTCCCTGGTATCCGTGTCTAAAGATAGAATATCTTCTATCTCTTTATAGAAGTGAACTTAAGAAAAATTTATTATACTGAAAATTTATTCACTGTATCCCTAAACATAAAATCTACTCACTATCTAGTATAATGTTAATGATGCAGAGAAAAAGTTTGTAAGAAAACATTTAAAATGCAGATTTTAGAAGAGAAAGGCAAAAGCTAAGGGAAACATTTGGAATGGTAATTTGTATATCTCAGTATGCATGCTCATTAAAAATCAAAAAGCAAAAAAAATGAAAGTGGTGTAAATTTAGCTACCAAAGGGATTCAACTCACTCCTCTGTAGTCAACAAAGGTAAAAATAACATTAATTGTGGTTTATTGTGAGCATGTGTGAGATAGCAGAATGCAATAAGTGCACTTTTCGTACACTTCCCTCAAGGTTAGATTTTTTTGGAAAGAGGTTTGCAACAGAAGGTATTTGTCAGTTAATCAGCTGGTGTTTTGATGAAATTTTCTGGTTCTCTATCTTGTGACTAGTTCCTATGATAATTATAGTTGTAAGGTATAGAAAAACAGATTGTCCTACCTGCAAAGAGATGGGTAATATTAGTTTTGGAAATGAGAAAAATTTTACGTGGAAAAAAGACACCCAGAAATCTGGTGGGATTTCTGGGAAAATATAATCTTCTTCCATTATTCAAATCTTCTTTCTAACACCATGGAAGGAAAAAAAATTATCAGTTGCTCAATTATTAGCCAACACCTCTGCAGTAAATCATATGAATACAAATATATGGTTGGAGAAATTGTAACCCTGTAGTTAAAACATATTATATTTATTTGGTTTTTTAATTGTCTTAGTAACTCGTTCCAGAAATAGTCATGTAAATACTGTAATGTGGGGGTACAAGGTGATTTCCAAACCCTTAAGAAGCATTTTAGTCAGTCTGCAACTAATGTCCAGTGTGAAGACAATGACAATGTTCTTCACTAATCGTCTCTAATGTACACTTTCTGTAATGAAAAATGCTAAAATTTCTCAGAACTATGGAAAGAAATTATAGTAGTCCTGAATCTACATGTTTTCCTCTTTACCAAATAAATAAATAACCACCTTGTTAAGGCTGATCTTCTGAGAGTTTTCAACTCTTAGAATGAGAGTCCTCAAACATTTAAGGTTAGAAGGGACCTCTGCGGGTCATCTGCTCCGGCTGAAGTCAGAGATAACTAAGAAATTAGATCAAGTTGTGGAGGATCTTGTCCAGCCAAGTTGTGAAAATCCCCGAGGATGGGCTTTCACAGTCTCTCTGGGCACGCTGTTCCAGTGCTTAACCTCTCTCATGGTGAACTTTATTTTAGAACTATATGTCTAAGGAATTTCCCATGCCTACTCAGAATTTTTCTTGCCATAGCTTGTTCTTTTCCTTTTGTCCTTTCACTGTGTGTATCCAAGAAAAATTTGGGTCCATGTTCCCTATGAGCACCCTTAGGTAGCGGAAGTCTGCTCTTAGGTCGCTAACAAGGGGGACCCTTAATATTCTTTCCTCCAGGCTGAAAAATCCCAGCTTTTTCAGCAGCTCCTCAGTGTCATATAATCCAGCCCCTTGACAATCTCACTGGCCTTGGCTTGACGTGTTTCATTTGCCAGTATCTTTCTTGTACTGCAAAGCGCCAGACTGGACACACTAAGCCAGTCATTTCATCACAGAAGGCAATCCAGTTGATCAGGAATGGTTGGTAAACCATAGTAAATCTCTGCTGGATTTTCCTAATGAACCTCTTCGATATCAGGCCAGGACTAAAGGAGCTTCACCACTGAGGTGACAGAGAAGATACAATGCTCTTAAGCTTTCACATGTACCTTCACATAACTTCCTGATGAAGTCTTGGTATGTAGTAAAAAAATGTGCTTCCTAAATAGTGAAAAAAGGATGGTGTTCTGTAAAGAAACTCTTGTCTGTTGCTGGAAGAATGAACATCACAGGATTGAGAGAGTCTCTGTTCATGTGCTTATATGAGATCATGTTCTGTTCTAACAAGGGGTATTCCCTCGGTACCTTTTCCTTGGTTACCTTGGTTATGCAGTTGTTCAGTTTGCTGCACATAATTTATTTTATTCCACTGGGGTTTGATCACAGCTTCAGGGCCTCCTCAGGTGCTTTGCGATCTGGGACTGCATTCTTTCACTGAAGAAAACACCAAGAGGTTATCTAGAAACACCTCTTTCATGTTTTCTTGCTCTCCTTTAAACATTCCAGTAATCTAATTCACTTTCCACTCTTGTTTTCTGTGTTACCACTTTTAAATTTTGAAAAATATGGGCCTGACTTGTTGGGGTTTTTTCCTGGTTTAACTTTCGATAATTTTCAATTTCAGATGACAGTACGTAATAAAAAAGCTCCTCCTAAATTGATGCCTTGCCTGAACATTCATTTTTTATTTGGAAGTGCATTGCTCATATGTATAATATACATATACTGTCCATGCTAGCATCTAGAATCAACTGTTTTAATGTTTGTCCAGTTGTGAAAGAAGTAGAGAGAAGATTACTTAGCCTCTTAGCAGCAGTCCCAGTCAAAGGCCCCGTTAGCACTTTATGCAACATGCAGTTACAGAGTCTCCTTCAGACCCTCGAATTAACATTGGACAAATAAGAAATAAAAGAAGCACAGCAAAAGCTTTGTCATTCAGTCCAAACATGTTGATGAAGTTTGTCTGAAAATGATTTAAGAAACAAGATTAGTTTTCATTTCCTAAACCCTCAGTGCTTAGAGCAGCCTATGTAATTGCTGTATTCAACGCATTGTGCCTGGGAGCGTTTGAATGGTCGCAGAGGTTTGAGCCATATTCTGGCTGTACATAGTGCTTAGCTTTTTAAAAATAAGTTCTATGATGCCCCTCCTCCCTCCCCCCGCCAATGAATTGCCAAAGATGTCAGTTGTGTTTTACACAAGTTTTGCTTCAACACCTGCAAATTCATGTTCCAAGCATTTAGTGGCTGAGGAGTAGAGTATTTGAGGGATTTGGGGGTTATCTTTACTGAAGAGGGTTGCATTTATTTCTAATATGGAGAAAATCCTCTTGGCCCACACTCTGTGCATTCATTCTCATCTGCCATGGCTGTGTTGCCTTTTTTGGCCTGAAGACTGTATCACAACCTAATATTTTTTGGAAAGAGAGTCAGGAGAAGATGACTAGGGAGAATTATCATAGAATCATAGAATCATAGAATGTTTAGGGTTGGAAGGGACCACTAGTGGTCATCTAGTCCAACCCCCCTGCAGTGAGCAGGGACACTGCTAACTAGATCAGATTGCTCAGAGCCCCATCCAACCTGACCTTGAATGTTCCCAGGGATGGGGCCTCCACTACCTCTCTGGGCAACCTGTTCCAGTGTTTTACCACCCTCATTGTAAAAAATTTCTTCCTTACCTCTAGCCTGAACCTACCCTGTTCTAGTTTAAAACCATTTCCCCTTGTCCTAACACAGCTGGCCCTACTAAAAAGACGTTCCCCATCTTTCCTATAGGCCCCCTTTAGGTACTGGAAGGCCGCAATCAGGTCTCCCCGTAGCCTCCTTTTCTCCAGACTGAACAAGCCCAACTCTCTCAGCCTGTCCTCATAGGAGAGGTGCTCCAGCCCTCGGATCATTTTTGTAGCCCTCCTCTGGACCCGTTCCAACAGTTCCATGTCCTTCTTGTGCTGAGGGCTCCAGAGCTGGACGCAGTACTCCAGGTGAGGTCTCACCAGAGCTGAGTAGAGGGGCAGAATCACCTCCCTCGACCTGCTGGCCA
>NW_009258615.1:4090144-4111341 GCF_000687185.1 Egretta garzetta | reverse complement strand
TGGACTTGTGTGCATTCAGGTTCCTCAGGTGGTCACGAACCTGGTCTTCTCCTACAGCAGGAGGGGTTTTGCCCTCCCGGTGCCCCTCATGCCATCCATCGACTCGGGAGGGGTGAGGAGAGAGGTTGCCAGTGAAGACTGAGGCAAAAAAGTCGTTGAGTACCTCAGCCTTCTCCTCATCTGCTGTTACCAGCCTGCCAGTCTTGCTCATCAGTGGGGGTACACTTTCTTTAACCATCCTTTTCCGGCTGATATACCTGTAGAAACCCTTCTTATTATTCTTCGCATCCCTAGCCAAGTTCAGTTCCAGCTGCGCCTTGGCCTTCCTGACCCCATTCCTACACAACCTGACCGCTTCCCTATATTCTTCCCAGGATACCTGTCCCTGCTTCCACTGCCTGTGCAGTTCCCTCTTCTTCCTTAGTTCGACCAGCATCTCTTGTCTCAGCCACGCCGGTCTCTTCCCTTCTTTTCCTGATTTCTTACAGCTAGGGATCGAGAGCTCTTGCGCTCTGTGGATCACATCCTTAAAGATCCGCCAGCTCTGTTCTGCTCCCCTGTCTCTGAGGACCGTTTCCCAGGGAGTTCTTCTGACTATCTCCTTGAGGAGCTGGAAGTTTGCTTTTCTAAAATTTAGGGTCCTGACTATACTCTTTGTTCTTGTCATTTCCCTTAGGAGCGTGAGCTCCACCAGCACGTGGTCACTGCAGCCCAGGCTGCCTCCGATCTTGACATCTCCGACGAGCTCGCTTGCATTGGTGACCACCAGGTCCAGTATCGCATCCCCTCGGGTAGGGGTGTCTATTCAACACAAACAACAAGAGGCTTGGGCAGATGAGCCTCACTGAGAATATTTGCATCTGAAGTACATCTGGACTGACTTTGAGAGTACAAGGAAGGTATTAATCACCACCTCTACTGATCAACATAATCAATACTGTGCTCAGTTTCTTATTTCGCTTTCTTGAAAGTAAGCTTTGCTGAGTACATTAAACAAATTGCCATTAAAGAACTGATTAACATAAATGATTAAATGCATGCTGTACCAAAAATGCCATGTGCACTTTAATTCTCTGATCAGAAACTTAACATTGGTGCAGTTTCTGGACAGTAGTAAGGAGCTGTGAAAAGGGTGGGAGAGTGGATGAAAATTTTACAATGGATAAAAATTTTTCCAAGGAATTTAAATTAAACAGAACTTGACCCTAAAATTGTATTGGAAAAAAAAAAAAGTTAGTTTGTTTATTAGAATTAACTTTCCCACTCATGCAAATTTGTGATGAACTCCTTAACATGTATTTGCATGTTTTATAAAACATATGCATTGTTCCCTACTGCTTTCCCCATCAGTATTACAGCTTCATCTTTCCTTGAGTTTGTATGCATCTGTTCTAGGTAGCGTGATAAGAAAATTTGCGGGTCCTGAGATGAAGATCAGCATAAGCATTACACTGATCACCTGTGTTAGCACTCACGTGATCCTGGAGCATGTCGTTGAGTTGTAGCTTAAGAAAGTATAGCTGATGTTTGTAAGAGCAATGATCAGCTCTTCACAGCAGCGCCTAGGAACGAAGCTCTGCATTCAGTTTTTGCAGGTACTCTCTACATGCAGGGAAACCAGTAGAAGAGCTGCCAATATAAACAGGCAAAGCAGACAAGAAAAACAGTCATTTGGCTGGCAGAAAATGTCACTTTTTTTCCTTGGTTTTCAGAGCTCCTGAGGTGATATCTTTGTCCCATCTCGGGCTCATGGAAATTAAAATTCCAAACGGACAGTGTTGTCTGTGTAAGGGAGGTGCAAGTAATCTTAAACATGTAAGAATCTGAGGGCAGCCTAAAATGAAAATTATGCATAATTTTTTTCTCAAGGAAGGAAAATACCCCCTGATTAAAACAAAAAACATTTATGAAGTATTAGGGTTTTAATTCACTATTATAATTGGTATTATCATCACTATTCACTCTGAATCACATTTGCAAAACACAGCATTTATGTTATAGCTATGAACATGATTGTTCCTTCTTTTTTTTTTTTCTTCTTCATGTGACTTATTTCTGCACTTTACAAATTAGTAGTAGTAATGATTAATTTTATTTGGATCAGAAACATTAGCTATACCTACTTCCTAAAATATGTCCCGTATAATATTTTGATTTTATAACTATTTTTAAAGTAGAAAAAAAATATGCAGGGAATAGAATCCTAGAAAGCCCAAAGTAGATGTAGGGTGAGTTCAAGTCACAATCCGATTCTGTAAAGTTCACAGTGATGTAAAACATGAAGAAGTACTGATGATTTTGAACCCTACTCCAAAAGTACCTAATTCCTCATTATGGGCTTTTTTTTAAAAAAAAAAAAAAAAAAAAAAAAAAAAAAAAGATAGAAATAGCTAAGAAAAACTATTTTGGGTTGGGTTGGGTGGCTAATGGTAGTTGGAAATGATGAAAAAACAGATTGTTGCCACAACAGCAGCTCACATCCAGAATAATCCATTTTGTGTCCCTTGGCTCCATTTTCTTTGGCAAAGACAAAACAGAAACATATCAGCTAAGTTAGTTGGGCACTTTTTCCCCTAACCAACCTACAACTGGAAAGCTCAAGTATTCTTCTGAGAAAATTGTTGTAAGATTTCCAGTCAGCTGGTTTATTCAAACCTTCCAACGTGGACTTCAACATATTTCTGTATGTTCTCCTGTGAACTTGTGCAGTTACTCAGGCAGATAATATGACATGGTAGTATATCTTGACTTGCTGTTTTGCATATTTTCATGTCCTGTCTTAGGATGAATCTAGAATGCTCATTTGGTTTAAAGAAACTGTAAGGTGAATTTTACTTGCTATGGGCTTGCCCAAGAATGGATGCTGAGTAAATAACTCCACTGCATATCACAGCTGGCTTTCTCTGGTCCTGGTTAGTTTGGGGTTTTTTGAAGGGTAGGGAAGCTTCTGTTTCTGAATGAAGCATAAATTTCTTCAGTCAAAAAAAGTACAAGCTATCAAGCAACAAAACCGTGTGCCAGAATTAAATTCTTGAGCAATATGCTAGTGAAATCTTCAGGAAAAAGAGGATGTTTTTCTTCCACTCTCCGTCATAGGGTGTTGGGGTTTTTTTCTTTCATTTTTCTTGTCATTAGCTGTAGTGTTGTTTTTACTCCTTCTTGAATGCAGATGTTCTTTTGCTTTGCAGTAATTATCAGAGTGTGTCAGTGGTTGCTGATGCATTTATTGCTTCCTTCTGCACAAATTTCCCTAAAGAATTTGCTATATTGGGAAAACAGCTGTTTCTCCGTGGCTCTGTTTGCATTTCACATAATTGCAATGCATGGCCAGCCTTGCACTAAAGTTTCTTTAGCAGAAGGAAGAGTTATACAAAGTCTAGTTGTACATCAGTTCTGTGGAGCGTGGATGTTGAACATATACTCTGTCTCTAAATCAAGAGCTTTAAAATCACTGTGACGAAGGTAAAGGTGCAGCTTCAAAGTTGTGGAGCGTAATTAATTCTGTTTTTAAAATAGCTGGTTTTCTATGATGCTCTAAGGCAGTTAGAAATCATCAAGTATTTCCCTCCTCTGGTCTATGATTTGAGGGTAAAAATACTTTTCTGCTGAGTAACTGTAACCATTATGTGCATTATAGAGCAATGCTATTAAAGCATCAAAGGACAAAGATTTGATGACTTTATCTGGGTAAAATGTCAGTTTTTGTGGGCCCATATGACATTCAGAAAAAAATTCTGACTAAAGATTAGAAAATATTACTTTTTTCTAAACTTTTTTTTCCCTTAGAAAATTTTAACTGATTCTGTGTTTATCTATCCGGTACTGCATCGCAATCTAGTCCTTTTACTTAATTTTACCATGTGCTACATTCTACCCAGGCTACTACAATATAAACAACTTTTTCTATTTATATCTTAAGAACACTTGAACTCATATTTGAAGAGGTGTGCAAGTAAATACTGTAATGGTGCAAGAACAGTGGGAAGGTCATTAATACAGATGCTGAGGATGCTGTGTTGTGTCATACTTGAGCTCTCACACTAAAATGTGTCTCTGATTTCTGACTATGCATATCAAGCTAGAAAATCTGGAAAGCCAAGAATTTTATACTTAGATTGTAAAGAGATGAGTGCTTATGAGAAGGCAGGTGGTAACAAGTGTTACCTTTGGTTTTGTTTTCACAGTCCTAGCTCATTTTCCATACACTGTGCAATAGAGGATCCCTTATGCAGCAAATCAGTGTCAAGAAACAAGATATGGGACAGGAGGTGAAGGCAGGTATTATGATGATGACTTTTCCTTGTTTATTAAATAGCGTAGATGTAGTGCAGGTGTTGACCTGTTTCTGTTTCATATACAGAAGCATATAAGCATTGCCTGCAAGATTGCAGATTGTTTTAATATATATATGTATGTATTCATATGTGATTTCTATATCAGGTTAGACTTTGAAATTGTCTGTGACATAGAATGAGCTGTATTAAGCATTATTTTTGATGGAATTATTGGTTTTGGGTTTTTGAGGATAGAAAAAACCCTAAATATCTAAAGAGGAAATTGACTTAGACTTAAAGAGCAAAATACTCTACTGTCTTAAGTAAATTATTCACAGTAATTTTCCTCCTATCAGTCAAGCTCCAGCACACTGAAAGTTGACTCCATGATGCTGTTTAGGTTTTGCTTGAAGTTTTAGGAAGCTATGATTGTGGTTTTAGGGTTTCTAACTGAGCAAAAAGATTTCTTCAGTTTTGACTTCGCCATTCATGAAGTCATAACTAATAGGGAAAAAAAGCAAAACTGACTTCAGCAAGGACACTCTAGCATGATTTTATAGACACAGTCACGGCTGCCGGGGCTGTGGTTGCAGGCAGTCAGATGTCCTTGTCACATTCTGTGCTTGATGACCAGCAGTTTGGGTTGGACTATTCATCATGCCAGCAGCAGTAAATGTTATTGTAATATCACAAAAAGATGGCAAAACTCTTATTAAAAAAACCCAGAAGTTAAAGCAAAGAAGAAAGGAAAACCTTAAGGTGAAGTCATTCAAGAGAGAATTTTCCAGGACAGACACTGACATGTTTTCCAGTGTATATCTCAGATATAGATGCAGATGTGTATGTACATGTACATATATGTGTCCAGGCAAAGAGGGGATGATTCGGGAAGAAGAACGCTAGAGAGTGTGAGGAGAGTATGTAGGACATTTGTTATTTTTCTGATTTATATCAGCTCAGCAGCTATCACCGAATGAGAAGACAACTACTATATGTAACAGGAAAGGTTCTGTTGTGCTTTAGGACTTTTCCCCCCAAAACACGGCTTTACCAAAGACATCTGTTTCTTAAATAGTAAATAATCTATACCAGTTTAGTTTTCAAAAGATGTGCAACCACAGCTGCATTAAGGTCACATTCGATAGTGTCCTGTCTATTGAAGAGGGTGCTCAGATGCCTGGGGTGCCTTCTAGCGATAGCTGGGAGCAGGTATTGCCTTCCCCCTGCCCTCAGAATCTTTATTGAAATAGAAGGACTTTAAAGATTTCTGTCTTTTTAGTTTAGGCCAGTATTGTTTCTTCTAGCAGTTGTTTTCACATTTAAAATCTTTGCTACTGTGCAGCTAAGTGGATCAGAAACTACTAAAGCATTTGGGGAATTTCTTAAGAGATGAAAAGGTTGTGATGTGATAAATTAGGTTACAGTATCGTGTGCTCCTGGAAAATTTCGGTGAAATGAAACACAAACTGACAGAATGTTCTCTTTTCTTGTCTAAGCAACATTTCTGGCATTTACACCTTGGTGTTTCAGAAATAATCACTAATGACTTGTTACCAGAAAGCTGTCACAGTGACATAAATCACCTCAAAATGAATAAGAATGCAAGTTAGGTTTCTTAATAATAATTAAATACAGGCAGCTTTGGCTTGAATAATTGAAGTACAAGTACATAGTGGTATGGGCACTGAAGGAATGAATCCCAAAATAGCTGACATTCAATTCTCTGTAAATGCCACATCTTGTAAATGCATGGCTGAAAGCAAAAGGAAGGAGGGAAAGGGTAAGAAAGAAGTGTTTCCCTGCTTTATAATGTATAACAATACAAACTTTGTATTAAAAATTAAACTTTGCATGTGACTACAACATTAAATATAACTTCCAAAGGATTTTGGATGCTATACTTCTTGGTATACTTTTAAGACTAATTTACTTTTTAATCTTTAACAGCATTTAAGCTTAGCTGCTGACAGGCATGGTTCTATGATAGCAGTCTCAGCTCTCCTTGATTACTCAGCAGTACCAGGCTGATCTTGATTGGATTTGTGTTCCTGATCATATTATATCAGTTTAGCTGGAGGGACAATCTGGAGTTAGACTGGTGCTGTTTTCTCGGTCACCTTTATGCTACATCAGAGGACAAACAATATCAGTTGTGATGAAACCCCAGGGTGATGGGGGTGTATGATCCGACATTACAGCTGCTAGTGTAAACAGAACACACCAGTATTTTTTTTTCCCAAAAATGGATTATCAAGAAAGGCAATCTTGAAAATTGTCAAGAGATGGTCAACATTATACCATGTTTTGCATCAGTCTTAAAAGTAGAACACTGGGGAAAAAGGTAAGCAAAAGGATCTTTTTTTCCCTAGGAAAAAAAAAAAAAAGACGGCAAAGATTAAAGGATAATGCTGCTTCTGCTCAACATTCATTACCTTTGAAATAGCTTCTGACACTTCCAGAAGTGTTCAAAACTTTCCTTGTATCCCTCCAACTTAAAGGCTCTCACACAATCTTCCCAGCCTTATAATCAAAGCTTTCTGCGTTGTTCCAAACAAGCACTTTGTGCCAGGTCTTCAGTCTGTTTCTTGCACATGTGTCAGTTCTTACTCCTCTCACGTGCAATTTAAAACTTTCAGTCCTGTGAGGATGTTCCACTCAGAATAAGTGCTGCAGATCTGGCCTTCAGCCGGGACGCTGCTGCACTGCTCATTTGTCATTATTATTATTTCTAGTAACCAGACAGCTGAATCAAAATTTATACATCTAAACAGACCTACAGAAATGAATAGGGCTACATATGTGGGAAGGTAGTATTTTATGAGCTCTCTGGCTACAGAGAAGTCAGTAGAAGTTTTGCCATTTGCTTTAATAAGGCGCTGTTATATCCTTTACCGGCCAGAAAGTCCTAAGTGGTGAAAGACCTTAGTCCTAAGGACCATTGGTCCCAACCTCTTGAACTCAGTGCCTGACCAAAGAGTAAAGACAAGTATTTTCTCATTTTTTTAACGGGAAGCAGTAAATTTACCATCAAATCTTATACTGAGAAAGAATCTAAGCCTTACCTATTGTGATAGTGATGCCTGATTCATAATAGATTTAAATACACTTCTTAACTAGCTTTATTATCAATAACAGGAAGAATAAAAAACAGTTGCCTATTTTTATCCTGAATTCAAGTATTCATCAAGGGCAGTCTCTGAATAAAAAGATGACATTATGAAATGATGGCATGGTGACATGACTTTCATCAGAATCTCTGTATCTTGTCAGATGTCTGTCGGCATACAACGCATGCCCCGAATAGGAATACTGTTTTTTTAATGTCATCATAATCTAAAATCATCCTTCATTTCCTCACCGTTATTAAAAATCTATGGCATTTGTTTAGGTGATAACTATCATCTAAGTTATTAATCTATCAGTAGATTAAATAGATTCTTATGTCCATAACTCTGCCATGCTTTTCAAGTCAGTGAATATCTCAGACTAGTCAAAGAATCCCTGAGCCATTTTAGCCTCCATTTTTCACTCAAATTTTATCCTCATTTAAATTGTTTCCACCAATGTCTGCAACTGCTGGAGTTTTTCAAAAAAAGATAAAGTTGGCATCATTAAGCAAAGATGTAGTAAGGTGCCCTACATAAGTGTAGAAGTGAAGAAAGGCAAAACCAGAAAAATAGCAAGTACCATTAATATCTACATCTGAGGTTTTCAACTAAAAAGTAGTGGTTGGTTTTGGACTAATAGAAAGGTAGCTATAACAAAAAAAACCAAAAAAGAAAATCTCTTTAATTTAGATTTTGGAATCTTGAAACTACAAGCAGTATTAAATTATTGCACTAATGTGATAGATGCATTTTAGTAGTAAAAGAGTTCATAAAACCATTCAGAGCTTCATCAGGATGAAAGGCAACCAAGCTATCTGTGGAGGACTCTGTGCTCAGTAACATTAGGGAGCAGTGACATTCAGTGGTTTAAAATATCTGGTGGGATCAGCTTTGAACTGATGAACTGTGAGCTGTGGTGAGTAAAGGAGCACTGGCTAATGGGTACAGCGCCTTTAATGAGAAGAAGCCTCTTCCTTAAATGTGGGAGTGGGCGTCCAGGAGCAAATGAGATGTTCCTCATTCCTCAAGTTCGATAAAAAGAAATGAGCCACCGTGGGACAGTGCAGATACCTGGCCAGGACACCTAACCAACTGCTGCAGCCCCAGCAGAGGAGAAAATCCACAGAAAGGGGTGTCCAAAACACAGGGACTGGCAACTAGAGGGTGGATGGGCAGGGCAGGAGTTGGCAGCCATCAGAAGGTTGTATTCTGGAAGTCTTCAGGCTGTCACTGAAAATATTTACCTGCTGTTGCCAGGCATCTTCAAAAGGGTACGAAGCACTCAGGTCAGCACTTAAACCTGAGGGTGGGGTCTAGATAAGTCATGATCTTTGTGGTTTATGTGTAATAGTCCCTGAACCTTTCTGGAGATTGGCAGCGCAGAAATAGGAAAATCGCAGCCTGATGTGAAGTGGAGGTAAACATTAAACAGTGGGAAAGAAGGATTCACTTTCTTCTTCATTCATCCAGACCATGACATGCCTAAGATGAGCTAATGGAAAAGCAAATTCTTCAATAAAAATGACAAATGAAAAGAATGAGAACTGCATTTTGTCTTTTCATAGCTGTTAAAATAGCTTCACACAGACTTTGACAGCAGCTCAGACATTGTGCCCACACCAGCGAGTCAGATGAGATTAAAATTAAATAACAAATGAGAATGAGAAACAGCGTAGTGCAGCCGTTCAACATGACAGAAGTGCAGCATTTGAAGAAATAACAGGCTTGAGTGGTCCAGCGAATAACACTATCTGCTGGCAGTCAGCTGTACCGTGCAGTGTAGTTTGTGCTTCGGGTAATGAGTTTCCTTGGTGATTCATTGGCAGGTGATCCATGGAGGGAAACGTGGAAGAATAGCATGCAGGGTCCTGGAACCAGGTGGTTTCCTCCAGTGATAAACACTGCTTTGGGATTACAATAACGGTATAGAAAACTGGCAGACGTAAAAGCCTTTCACAGCTCCAAAAGCATTGAAATATGCCAATTTTAGGAACAAGATTTTTTT
This sequence comes from Egretta garzetta, assembly GCF_000687185.1. Lineage (NCBI taxonomy): Eukaryota > Metazoa > Chordata > Aves > Pelecaniformes > Ardeidae > Egretta > Egretta garzetta. Next base: position 4,101,955 of record NW_009258615.1, on the reverse strand, counting down.
ATGAGCTTATCATGCCATATGGAGCATCAATATGTTTTCCATCATCACTTGTCAGTTTAAAGAGAAATAGTAAATTTACAAGGCACAATAATTCAGCAAAGTTTGCAGGGACTGTGTGCAAATGAAAAGAGAGATGTCCTGGAATACTTAGCATACCCACAAAGGGAAAATCTAACAGGTTTCATGCTTTAAATTGAAAAAAAAAAATAAAATAAGGGGTAGATCATTTTGAAATTTGCAGTTGTCATCTTCTGATCATACCTTGTGTGATGGTGCTCAGCAGCCCTGTGAAATCCAGTTAACTTTGTTTTCCATGGAAATGTAGGACCCGGTATTATTACGCTGCGTGTGTTTAATTAGATGCACACATGCATTGTATGGGGCCTGGCTTTGACTTGACGACGTTTGAAAAAAATGTAATTTCATTCAGATTTGGCAGAGGGTGGATTCCACAAAGGTATTACATTTCCACCTGCTTCATGAAAATTTACGTTTGGGGGAGCGGGGGAGAAGCTCGTTAGTAGTTGTTCAGAGGGAAAGCCACAAGACAGAGGATGGGTAAAATATCCCCCAGGAGCGTCCATACAGCTGCAAGTTGCAACTCAAGCAAGAGTCTCATATTTGTTAATGTTTTGCTAAGTATCTAGAGCTGTATTTGTCTTGATTAGCACACATTTATTTACGTTCCAGCTGAACATAGTTGGGCATCTTTACCTGAGGATTTTAAGCGAGCCGTCACTAGCTGTCCTCCACTCTATTCCAATGCCGATTGCTTTGTAACAGACATAGAGGAATTAGCAGCACATGTATCAGGCAAGTAGTCAGTGAAATAATTGTCAGTGCTCAGTCGCTGTTAGAAAATTCTAAGTATTTCAGTAAAGATTTCAGATGAATTAAGGCTTTTAAGATTTTCTTTCCTTTTTACTCCATTTAATGTTGTTGGTACAAAAATAGCAAGGTGATGTTTTTCAACATCCTTTCTCTTTTTAAGGTAATAATAATAATCCAATCTTATCTGTACAAATAGGGGATAATTGCAGGGAAAATAAAGTATCTATCCATTTTTTTTCATTGGTAACTATTCCCTTTATATTCCTTTCATATGTTTACCATTTCATAGTTGGTTCTTCACAGAGAGCCTCTTTTAGAAAACAATAAGTTTATAAGCAGTAGTCTTGTTACCCATGTTTATGGCAGAGAAAACTCTTTCCTACAATTTTAATGTCTTTTTTTTTTTCTTGAGTCTTTTTTTTTTTACGCACCTGTGGTTGGCTTTACTGCATCCATAAAAGATAGCAAAGTTTCTTACAGCTCTTTTGCCCAGCCATTATTTTTTCGGCTGAATCAGTCCTCTGTTCTGCTTCATAACGCAGCCACAGCAGCCACCGCTGCTGCACAGCAGATGGGGGGGGATCAATGCCCAGCAGCCCAGGCTGCTTTAGAGCTGGAGGTGAAATTCAGGCAACGAAGGGAAGTTCAGACTAGGCTTTTCGATCTCCCCAACAGCAGCAAGCCCCCAGCTTTTCTGCATTTGTACTCTATTGCACTACCATGTGCAAAGTGATGATCATGCAGCGCACATCGTGGTCTAGCTCAGACAACTAATCCTTCTGAAAAATAAGGAAGGGAAAAAAAAATAAGTTGTTTTTCAACTGGACCATCCCTGAGCCATCCAGCTGTGTGAACTGTTGTGCCAGCAGAGTGGACAGGGAGTAGGAAAGGCTGGGAAGAAGTCCAGGATAGGAAGGAGGGAATCAAAGGTGTTTACACCAGTAGAGCATTGGAGTAAAAAGACTATGCTCCGCTCCTTTACAATAGGTCAAATTTGTGTGGGGTAGGCAGCTGTGTTCAGATTATAGTGGGGACAACAACCTAGGCTGATGAGTTAAGGAATTAATTTTACTCTACAATAGATTATAATCATAAAGTCTCGTTCCATCCAGCTGATGTCAGTAGTGTATCAACTATTTTATTAGGCAATAGCTGTATAAAATATGACTAAAGATAACCCTTTGAAATCTTACTGCAGTACACAGCTAGCATTGTCACAAATGATGCCGTGGTCTGCCCCTGCCAGCAAAGATGGAGTGGGCCTTGAAAACTAGGACCACTCCTTTTAGATGTATTTTCACCTGTCAGTTTTGAGTCTGGAAAAGTACTATAAGGGAATTTGAACTGCACTTGTCTGTATTTGAAGAAAGTGGCTCACATCCTAAGCTGCTGTCGGAAATTAAGATCTTAACTTTCTAAATAAGACTGTGGGGTTAATTGAGATTGGCAAGCTGATTCGTGAGAAGAAACCCAGGGGATCTTGGCATTTACACTTAAATTGCACATCCCATGTATGGGATGTACCTTGTGGCTGTGTTTGCCTACATCAAACCATGTATGATTTTGCGCTTCTAAATTCTGAAGGATGATGTAAATTACTGAGCACTCAAGAGTCTGATAATAGGAACTACATGCTGTCGACACTCAGCGTGACCCAAACACTAAAAAATCATGCCTGTCCTCATGGTCACACATTTAGCAACACTATTACAGGCTTTGATATTACATTAATATAAACTTCCAAAGCAAAGTGCCTAAGCTTTGCAGATAACCTGGAAAGTCTGGCTACGCTTGTTATTGCATGGAGCTTCAAAGTCAAAATGAGTAGCAGGCGGTGTCCCACAGACCCGAGGGAGAGCAGTAGCCCTGTGCCCCTCCATGGGGGAGACTATTAAGCAGGCTCAGGTGCCTTGGGAACCACAGCTTGACTTCCAGCCTGGGCTGTCCCCTCACTTTTCCCAGAAGAGCAGTTTGTATTTTAACAGTTCACAGATCAGTTCACAGCTTGGTTGACTGCAGCTCCCAAGCAGTTGTGCTCACATAGATGGGAGAGAGGTAGTGGTGGGCAGATGCAGGTGGGGAGGTGTTGCTTAGATGACATCTGTGGAAGCACAGCCATGTCACCTGGTTACGTTGTCTTCACAAATATGGAGAAAAGCACAGGACTATTCATATCTAATTGACATTTAAGGTGCCTGTTTAGAGAAAAAAACAAAGCAATGTGGCAAAGGGCCGATCACTGCAAGCATCTCAGCACCTTGTCGGCTGGAGAGTGCAGTCTGAGGAGCATGAACACAGCTATGGGTATTTCAGGAGCTGTGGGTAGCAATGGGTGCTGATCTGTCTGCACATCTGTACAGAAATATGACGTATGCATTTGGTTTGTAGACCCTTATTTGTGGCTACAAACTATTTCATTAATGAAATCTATTGAAAGCCAATGCATCCCCGAGTCCATCACTTTGTCCCCTTGCTGAGCTCTCGCATCCCCAGGAAGTACTGTTTTACCATTCTGTCATTTATTTATTTATATAAGCCTACATATATATATATGACACATCAACTGCATTACTTTACACTGCTTGCCAGATGACAGAACATGACATAAGAAAGACTCTTTTGGTGAAAAATCATACAAAGACGAGTCAGTGTTTCAAGTGAAGAATTTAATAGTCCTTTGATGATGATGAAGGTTATTATTCAGAGAAGAAAGCATTTCAGAGCAAACACTGCAGAAATTAAAACACTAGGTGGTACAGCCATCTGATTTAATTTATAGTCTTTTCATCACAGTGAACATTATATTTCCAATTCAGTAGCAGTAATCTAATGTGCTATGATGTTGGCTAATGATTTCTCAGATATTCCATATTCACCAAAGCTTTTGTCTTTACATCTGCTTTATAGATGAATTTGCATTTTAATTAAAGTGTTTAAATGAGTGATATTAAAGCCTGGAAAAGGGAACATAATTTTCACATCCTCTCTAATGTGATTTTAAAACACTGGATTTAATCCATTATATAGCATTAAAGATATAATCAATTTACATTTGTTATTTTCTGGTTTATTTAATAGTTTCTGTATTTTAATTAAGAACTTTAAATTTATTTACTTTAAATGAATACAATATAAACTACATTGTCACAGCGTAGCTACTATACTCTGTGAAATGTATGAATTCCTGAACATTTATGATTTTGCTATTTTCCGGTGCCGCCAAAAACATTATAACTAAAGCTTTGATTAAGCATAAGCATCAAATTACACTGAGTTTCATAAAAATTTGTAATAAATTAAATACATGGCATCTATCACTTCAAGAGGTTTTGTTCCATCTCTTTCTTAATTTTTTGACTAAACAGCAAAAGCATAAAATCATAAACAACATTGATTAGATAGCAGAATAGCAGAGAAAGACAGTCAACTACCATTTAGACTTAAATATAAAACTAATGTATATTTTCAGGGTTTCTGGATGGCCCTAAAGGAGTGCTTTTAAGACTGCCCCTTTCCATTTCTCTCATTCAGGAAAGCTCTAACTAGGATCTCCAGAAATTTTGGTAGAGGTCCAGCAAGATGGTCATGTCATGCTCAGTCTCTTACTGTTTCCCTCTTAAAAACTTTAGTTCCGCACAACTTCTCCTTGAAGGGCTTTTCCTTTTTTTCCTATCAATGTGACAGAGATGCCTTTTATTCCAGTGAAGAATTCTGTCTACGAAGATAGGGGATAAAAATCACTCTCCTGTTAATCATTCAAGTAATGAAGGAAACCATTGGCATTTAAGGCAACTCACCTGTGAAATTCTTCATTTGTATTCCCTCTAAGAAATAGGCTTTCCTCCACAGCTGATGCTGCTTGCACATGTGCTTTAGCTTCTCTTCCCAGAGCAGATCCTTACTGTTTCTTATCTTATACCAAATTGAAGTCTGTTTATCCCATGGTAAATGAGAGTCAGTAAGGCCCATCTTTTCCCATCTCTTCAAATGTATAAATGCAATTCTTTCCTTTGTTTCTCTAACCTTCAAGTTATCAAAAGACACGTTCTGTCATGCAAAGTGGATTTCTTTTGGCTGATACACAATGCTTACTTGATTCAAAGTCATTCAAGCCAAACATGTAAGTGGAATTCAGAATTTTCCTACGGCCTCGTAGTGTACTTACCTAGCATCCTATACTACCTGTGCCACCGAACAGAAAGATAATGTCAGTAAAACTGCACTGCTAACAAGATTTTAGGTGATATGTAGAATAAGTTTTTCAAATTGAATTTTGAAATCTTCTCAGACTAGATATGATCATATACCGATGTATCAGCCTGTTGGATACACAGTTATGAATTGAATAAAACAATTCCTTCAGGAATACCTAGTGGTTTAGGCAAGATTTGTTCTTAATTAAGAGTCTTCTATAGCTTCATTAGAGATTCCTGTGTTACTTTTTTGTGTGTTAGATTTAAACTGCATAGCATGCATTTTCTTAATAAAAACAAATTCCAGGTGCAAAAATACACTTGTAAGTGATGAAACTTACTGTTTTGTGTGGGGAGTTCCTTACACCATGATATAATATCTGTGAAAAGGGGTGTGAGAAAGCTAAACTCGCTTTGTATTGGGATACGTTTGGTTTATGTTTTGGGGAAACACGGATCAGACCTGTCATTATGTTGTGTGTCCCATGTGTTAGCCTGAAGCAATTCGAGTTGTGGGTTTCACGCGGGTGCATCAGCTGCTGCTTTCTCAGTCTAAACCTCAAATGAAGGTGTTAGAAGCCCAGGTTACTCCATGATCTTGACTGTGTTCCTCTGCTGTTCAGTGCCTGCTTTTTCTGTTTCTCTGCTTGCAGGGAGTTAGATAGGTTGAAAGCATAACTTAAGAATAAAGAATTATATCTCTACTGTTTCACTCCCTGGTAATGTCCTCAAGGGTAATTTCTTCAGCAGTCAGGGTGCCAGAGATAAGGCCTTTGGACTATCGGATTGCAGTGATTTACTTGCTGACCCTGTTTAAGGCAGTATTTGGATTTGTACAAATCTGCCTTGGTATCTCCCTCTGCCTGTATGCGTGGTGAAGTACCCTGGGCAGTTTAAGATGTCTCAGCAGCGACAAGTTTAACCGTAAATAAAGATTGCTTTTAGAAGAGGTTAGAGTTATACATGATTCCATTTTGACAGAGAATACACAACTGGTTGCAAGACCAGGTAGTATTCAACTGGAAGAGGTATGACTAAAAATAAAGTATGAATTTTCCTTTCTGTACACTCTCCTGTTGATCTTTGGATTGTCATCCAAAAGGAATATTTGAAAGCAAACAAGGAAAGTTGCATCTTAAAATAAATAGTTTTAGCTTTTGTTCTATAAAAAGTTAGTTTAAGGCTTCGGGTTACAGAAAATTAGTAATAATGTCTTGTTAGTATAGAAAACAATGGATAGGAATCAATTGAAAGTTTTTTCAATTTTAGGATAAAACGAGCTTTTACACTTTTTGCCAGTATTTACAATGTTTGTTTCCTCCATGCTATTAGCAACTAGAGGTTTTCATGGCATTGAAAAATGTCAAATCAGTATATCCATATTTTTTTCTTTCCTGAGAAAGATTTTAAAAGTTATTTGAATCTGTTTTACTGCAGAAAGACACAATAAGAAAGAAATATGTGGAAGAAATTTAAAAAGAGGACAAAAATTAGAATTGACACACAATCTTGGTATATATATGAAGAAGGTATTGCAAAAATAACAAAATTGGCCCATTAAAAATTGACTTTTTGTCCATATTATTAATTTCCTTATTTTCTAACTCTATTGTATTTTATAATAGTTATTATTAGAAATATTATAATACTGATACATAATGTAATACTGATTTACAGTATGATTTGAAAAACTAAGAAACTTCTATCTGGGTACTTTTTTTATATAATCAGAAAATATTTATGTTACTGAAAGTGGTTAGAGTCAAAGCAGAAACTATTTCAAACACCTTGTTGCTGGACATAATAAACTTTTTTCGTTCAGCTCTGCTGTTCTAGCAAAGTGCTTAAGAGGGCAGCAAAGAAGCTCCTAGAAGTAAAAATGCTTTTATTAGGAAAGAAATATAAACTAATAACCATTTTCAGTGGAAAGACTGAAATTATAAAGTGACTGAGAAACAAGGATTGCAAAGCTAATAGATAGAACATTCCTGAAAATGTGTTTTTTTACAGCCAGAGTCATCTTCCTGCTGCATATTTATATTACCACTAATAGGATTATTGGAATACAGTCAAATAATACTGTTTGCCTTATAGTCATGCTGAAAGAAAAATAATATGGCTTGCAGCATCACAGACTTACTGAATAAAATGTGTAAGTAATACTGTGAAGAGAGACATGATCCCCACAAGTCCCCAATCCCAGAAAGTCTGAGGAGCTCTTTTGGACACCATGCTCTCTGCTCTTTGACAGGGTGGCTTTTGCTGGCCTAAACTGGAGTCCATGCAACAGGCAGGTGAGGAGTGCTCTGCCAGAGTCCCATTCTTAGCCTGGCAATTAGGGTTCCCTGGTAAAGGAACTACGAGCTGCCAGCTGGAAATGGTTTTCAGCGCTGTTCCTCCCTGGATCTACTCAGTTATTGTGCAAAACAAACCTGCCTCCTTCTCTTCTCCCGCCATCCTGTTTTTGGAAAGTCAGGTGAACGTGGAGTACTTTGCTGGATGCTGTCCCCAGCTATGAGTGGATGAGGCTTTCCTGGCACCCCTCCAAACTGCAGCTGAGCCCACTGGGTCCCCTGCAGTCCCAAATGAGGAATCCAGTGTGTTAAAGTGCCTCCTGCTTGGCCAATCAAATTACTTTTTGGAAACATGAACATTCCTATCTAAACTGGGATTTTGATATTTTGAGTTCAGCCTAAACAATGTGCCCTGAGTCATAGAAATATTTGTGGCTAAGCAGGATTTGAAGACAGATCTCTCTCTGGAGAGAGGTAGTGCTTAAATCATTAGGCCATGTATTTCTCGGTGAAAATTATGATTACCAAGACTGACATGTTAGAACATTTTAAAACAAGAGAAGGTACTCTAAGATGTTGGTTTACTATTAGGAAAGAGCCTTTAGAGACCCCAATCCTATAAAATGCTGCACTATAGAAGAGCAACCTGTCAGACTTGAGTTGGCTCAATGAAGTGCTTCCTCTGCTTCCGATCTCCATCTGTGCCGGCCTTAACAACACACCCTTGTTTCAGCATCTTATTGGAGTAGCTCAAAACATCTTGCTGTACCTTTCTTACACTATTGAATGTATTCCTAAACTCACCAAGTAGGTCCAACTTACTATCATTGAGTAGACTGAGAGACACCTGTTGCAAATTAGCACTTTAAAGATTTTTTTAAAAAACTTCTAAACTATTTTTTAAATTTTTAAACTATTTTCAACACACTTTAATGTTTGGCGACAATTCATCTCCGCTCTCCCTTCTGATACTGCTCATATACCATGAACTGTCTGATGCTGTATCTTTAGAACAGCTGTGCAGTAAAATGGACCTTGCTTTTCACTGCAGCTTCTGGAAACTTTTGTTCATATAAATACCAGTAAGGAGGAAAAAAAGAAAAATATTCTAGAGGAAGAGACACTGACCCAAGAATAGAATAGAATAGAACAGAATAGAATTTCGTTTGCTAACTTCTGTTCTTCAACCATAAATTCAGGTTTTTCTTGTACAAAGTAAAAAAGCATGCGAATTCCAAAATTTGAACTCACAGGTGGAGACCAAAAGATATTTAAGGTTGAGAAGTAAGCAATCAACTTTTCTGGGATATCTTTTGCATCTCCTCAAAAAATGCTTATACCATAAGTGAGATGCTGAATATGAGAAGCATCACACATCTATTATAAAAATGCAGTCCGTGGTAAATAATTGCTTCTGGGCATATTGACTGAAAAATTCTCTTTGTTAATTATTGGTTTAGGTCTTTTTTTTACTTTTTTTGTTGTTTATTTTTTAAATAATATCAAAACCCAAAGTTATCTATGACTCTGAAGTTATAAGGAAAATGATAAATGAGCCCATATAGGTTACATTAAAATTCAGAAATAGAATGATTGTGTTTTTTTCAGTTAAGTTACCAAGCAAAAGAAATTGTCTGACATTAATTTGAATCCATTTTGTTATGTTCCTGCTGTAATAGTACTGTTTGTCATTTGAAAATGTGTTGTAATATTCTTAAATAACTCATTTTAGAATGTGCTGTAATATTTCTAAATAAGTAATATACCAAGGGAACAGCGTTTGAGCATTCAATAAATGTAATTAAATGGCATTCTGCTACCTGCATTGTTCCACCTAGAGCCTATCTGCTGACTGAGGGAGATAAGGTTGTTTCGTTGGGCCAGAGCATGGCAAGATGCTGCAGGAACATGTAGACACCAGTGATAAGGTTGAAACAGCTGGAGCTAGGCTGGTGGGGCTGGAATATATGCTCTTACCTAAGCCTATGTGAGAATAGTGTTCATACTTACGATACCTAAAAACTTGTTGAAGGAGATGTTTACAGACCCACCACCTACTCCCCATACCTGCTAGCGGGCAGTCTGGCAGCTCTATGCGCTCCTCCCGGTTGGGGGGACTTTGTGCTGTGGAATCAGTGCCCTACAGGACATCGCGAGTCCTTTGCAAACCAAGCTTATCTCATTGCACAAAAGCAGACAAGGAGCAGACAGAAAAGCAGGAAATACTACCGCGTGTTCTTGTAGGTGGGGGCCTGGGTCTGTATTGGAGGTAGCTGAGAGGAGGATGTGGTGTTCAGAGCATCTTTGATCACTGTAAGCATGGCAGCTGCTCTTATAGGTTAATCACAAAGAGCAACGTGTAACAAAAGGCCTCTACTGTTGTGAAGCCCCAGAACACATCACAGGACTTATTTTATAGAGTTAATGAAGCCGTGGGTGGCTGGAAGTACAAGGACCCGCTTTACGTTTGTTGGAGCTCACACTGGTGGAGTTCTCGGTCACAGCCGCTGCTCTGAGGTCTCCCCTCTGACCTTGCTATAATTCCTACACGGGGTGCAAGCTACTGGTAGTATTGAAGGCGTATTATTTTTCCTCACAGTGTTGGATCTAGTAACAAAATCAGTTTGATAAACAGAATAATTTAAATCACATAATATTTAGTGAGCTAGATGACCTTTAGGTAGCTAATACCTGTTGCTTAATACTCAAATATCTGCATAGTAAATACCTTTCATAATATTGTTTACCTTACAAAGCCACTGGAGTATAATACATATGCTATAACAGTTGCTTTCCTAGTACTGTTATTTTTGTTCTTCTGAATGTTGCTTTAAAGTGCAGTTTGTTGGACTAGGTTTTCCTCTAAAACCGCATATAATATTTTTTTTTATTGTAAGTAGGGTTAAACTTTTTTTTTTAAAAAACCTGAAAACATAGTCTTGCCCATATAACCAGTCTTGTTTGCTCATTACAGTTTGAAGGGTATAGACATCCTACAGATATGAACCTAGGAAACCATTAGTTAAATAAAAAAAGTAGGCTATTGTTTAGATACCAGGTGTGTTAATAAAAGGTAATTATGTTGACTGAAAATAAGTAAAAGCTCCATCCAGCAGACACGTACATTTTTAACATCACTCTCAGTAGCAAATGCCTTTTAATAAACTGGAAAATTACCAGGCAGGTCTGAAATAACTAAGCAATTACTGAAGGCTTTGTTTAAAATTCCTCAAGAGAATGTCACAAAGAAAACGATTGCCATTATTTCAACAGTGAATACAGTACAATGGTTTCACATGAAAAAAAAGCTCGCATGTAACTATCAATTAGCAGGTTTTCATACTCTGAAATTGTTTCAGCATTAAGATATTGATTCACGTATCTGTCTAAATATACCTGAAGAAAAATGGGAAGAAGCTCAAGTTCTAAACTACTGAATTTTGAATGAGAGTATTGCAGGGGAACTTGACTCTTGTTTAATAGTTGACCTACTGGACTCCTTATTTATGTTGCCTGAAAATCTAACTTATTGGCATGTGCTTTTTCCTCCTGCATGTGAACGACCAGAAATATTGCCATTCAAAGAAATAATGTAGGAATAATTTAGGAATTAAAAAAAGGGAAGTGGTACACTATGTGTCTCATTATTTTTGGTTAGTAGTCAGATTTATAGTTCAAACGTAGCTCACCAAGCCACTTTGAATCATTTATCAGCAGTCCTGGCTAACCAAGGAAGTCCCAGTTAACTGGAGGTTAGCAAATGTGAAGCCCATCTACAGTGAGGGCCAGAAGGACAATCTGGGGAAATACAGGCCTGTGAGTCTGACCTCGGTGTTGGGGAAGTTTATGGAGCAGATCATCCTGAGTGCCACCACATGGCATGTACAGGACAACCAGGTGATCAGGCCCAGTCAGCATGGATTTATAAAAGGCAGGTCTTGCTTGACTAACCTGATGTCCTTCTATGAAAAGGTGACCCACTTAGTGGAAGAGGGAAAGACTGTTCATGTTGCTTACTTGGACTTTAGTAAAGCCTTTGGTACTCTTTTCCACAGCATTCTCCTGGAGAAATTGGATGCCCATGGCTTGGATGGACATACTCTTCACTGGGTAAAAAACTGGCTGGCTGGCTGGGCCCAAAGGATGGTGGTGAATGGAGTTAAATCCAGTTGGAGGCTGGTCACAAATGGTGTTCCCCAGGGCTCAGTATTCGGGCCAGTTCTGTTTAATATCTTTTCAGTGATCTGGATAAGGGGATTGAGTGCGCCCTCGGTAATTTTGCAAATGACACCAAGTTGGGCACCAGTGTTGATCTGCTTGCAGATAGGAAAGCTCTACAGGGGGATCTGGACAGGCTGAATTGATGAGCCAAGGCCAACTGTATGAGGTTCAACAAGGCCAAGTGCTGGGTCCTGCACTTTGGTCACAACAACCCCATGCAACGCTACAGGCTTGGGGGTGAGTGGCTGGGAGGAAGGCTGGCGGACAGGGAG
>NW_009258615.1:4059647-4090047 GCF_000687185.1 Egretta garzetta | reverse complement strand
TGTGGCCAGCAGGTCCAGTGAAGTCATCTTCCCCCTATACTAGGCATTGGTGAGGCCACACCTCAAATACTGTGTTCAGTTTTGGACCCCTCACTACAAGAAGGACATTGAGGCACTGGAGTGTGTCCAGAGAAGGGCAATGAAGCTGGTGAGGGGTCTGGAGCACAAGTCTTGTGAGGAGCGGCTGAGGGGACTGGGGCTGTTTAGCCTGGAGAAAAGGAGACTGAGGGGAGACCTTATCGCCCTCTACAACTGCCTGACAGGAGGTTGTAGAGAGGGGGGTGTTGGTCTCTTCTCCCTGGTAACGGGCAATAGGATGAGGGGAAACAGCCTCAAGTGGTGCCAGGGGAGGTTTAGATTGGATATTGGGAAAAACTTCTTCACTGAAAGGGTTATCAAGCATTGGAACAAGTTGCCCAGGGAAGTGGTCCAGTCACCATGCCTGGAGGTATTTAAAAGATGGGTAGATGTGTTGCTTAGGGACATGGCTCAATGGTGGATTTGGCAGTGCTGGTTTAACGGTTGGAGTTGATAATCTTAAAAGGTTTTTTTCAACCTAAATGACACTATGATTTTAAAAAAGGGGTAGGGAGTCTTTATTTTGGCCTGTATTTTGTACTGAATGCTGTTAGGCACAAGTGAAGGTTTGTGCTCAGTGCTGAAGGGGCTTTACAATATGTACGTCTGGCATGCAGAAAACGTAACTTTCAAATTCAGGGAGCAAAACCTCAGGTCCTTCCTCCTGCTTCTGTAGCATTAGTGTGGGGCTCCAGTGCTGGGACATAACAGAAAGGGATAAAAGCTCCTGCAGATGATGCACACTCCCACCTTGTTACAAAAATATTTCAACCACAAAAAAAGTTCAGCTGCAAACCAGAGGTAACTGGGGATAGGTATGGTTTCTGGGCCACTTAGCACACCTTCCAATATACAGAGCTAATAGGCACTGAGGTTGTGGGCACTGGCACTGATGCCAGTGGCATGCCACTGTGCAGGATGAGGTAGAATATTTCTCCTTTCTTTGGGGTGAAATTGCCTGGCAGGTTGCTTCAGCAAGGAGCCTGCGATTTTACCTGGCAGGAGGAGGACTGCCAAAACTCCCAGCTAAATAAAAGACACTTACTATTTCTTTGATTAAACCATCCCCGATCCCCAGTAAGGTAGGAATTGCACATTGTTATGATAGTGCCTCTCAAAATAATGCATCTCACACCTAAACTTTTAAAGAGATGATTCCCACTTTCAGCTACCACCCGTATATCCAATTTGCTTGAACACCCTGCTGTGATTCAATGCACACCCCTGTAGACTTCCAGCTATTCAATAGCTGCCTTAGCTGTTAAAAGCAGTAACTATGAAAGCTGGTGGAGCTGGTGGAGTGGGAAAATAACAAACTTAAAAATTACAGAGTAGAGATGTATTTGTGACACACTGTCAACAGCAACTCATGACATGCTCCCTCTCAAAAATTGACTTGCCCGGTGATTTTTACCTCAAGTGAACAATGCCTTCAGGATTGAAAATAAAAGCAATTCTGACTTGTCAACAGCAAATGCCTAAAATCACCACAGCTTTATTGTGAGAGAGGAATGTCCTCTTGATGCCTGTGTCAAAAAGTTAACTAACAGGAAGACCCAGATCCATAAAAGCACTGCCATACAAGCAAATCTGGATCTAACAGTGTACATGGGACAATTATCAGGAAAGCATTGTAAATGACATTTGAAGCTTCTGTGTGTGTATGTGATTCGGTAGAGAGAAACAAGTCAGAGAGTTAACCCTATAAAAGTCTACTATTAGTACCACAAATCACACTAATAAAAGCTTCTTCTAATTTAAATTTTCTAACCAAACAAGCAAGGCTTTGGATCTCTTCATAAGAGGGCAGATCCCAACAGAAGAGCAAGGGAAGGAATGAGGTTACAGGTCTATTGTACTTTTTAAATGTTTCCCATCATCACCTCAGATATCTTTCTCCATCCATGCATATACTCATCCTTCTGCTGTCTGAGAAAAAAAAAAATCTAGCTTTTCGATTTATCTAATCAGTTTTATAACACTAATGCCATACTGTAGCGTGTACCTGTACTGACATATTTTCAAAGCCTGCATATTTCTTTTTGGGTTAATTTTATGAGTGCCATGACTTTGTCAAGATGGATATGAACAAGAGGTTTCTGTCTAGAGGTTTAGGTTTTAAGATGTACATTCCTGTCTTTTCATATGCCCTTTCAGTCATCTGGCAAGTGCATCGATGAAAACCTCTGTTCAACCTCCTGAAAACATCTACTGTATGGAAAGTGGCTCTCTCCCCCAGAGACTTCTGCCTAAAGGGCTTGTGGTCCTCTCATACGTGTCCTACTGGGTACTCACCAACAAGGGATATGGTTACTAACAAGAAGAAAAGAGTTTTCTGTGCTATGCAGGAACATGGTAATGGAAATTATTATGTTTACTCACTATTCTGTTACCACATGAAGGAACTGTGACCTCATATCAGTATTAAACCCATGTGCTTTAAATACAAAACATTCTGCAAGTCATGTACAACAAGCTGTTTTCATCCTCTTTATTACTCTTTTGATATTGATGTGTTTTAGCTCGGCCAGGTCTTGTTTAGTACCCCTTTCTTTGGCTCTTCATTGAAAAACCATTCCTGAGATTTAGAAAAAAAAAAATCTTTTCTAGGAAGTTTATTGGCAAACTATTTTAGATTAAAAGGATCATTTTGCCTGATCCTATTCTCTCAGTTTGCTTTTTTTCAAACTCACACAGATCTCTTTACCCCCTTTTTAGTGTTTAAATGACGGTTAACCATGTAGGAGACAAAAATAGACAAAGTAATTGCCACTTGTTCCTTTGTCTCATTGTGTCATGCTGTGCTATAAATGTATTTAATCTGGACAGAACCAAAGGGGTAAAACCTAATTTAATAGCTATCAATCAAAGGTAGGAAGCCTGCAAGAAAGACTGCAGTTCAGGCTCAAATCTACTGAAGGGAAAAAAAAAAAAAAAAGAAGCAGGATGGCTAGGACTATGAGTCTTGAGGAACTTTAAGAAAATCTTCTGATTTCCAGTCAAAACTTATTCATAGGCAGTTTAATGATTGATGCTTCCTTCAATTTAAATAGCTTGTCTCCCTTCCTTGTATTTATCTTTTTCATTCAGCTATTGCCAGGGTTAGTATCTTTACCTATCGTTTTGCTATAACAAACAGGCCAATCTTTCCTGACCTCTCACAAAGGGGAAGTCTCCAATGTCTGCCTCTTCTTGGAAGAGAACAGGATTTTGAAGAAGAGTGAAGTCCTCTTCTTTTCCCCTTTTCTGACCCAGTTAAAGTTAATTTTTCTTGAACTTGGATGGCCAGAGATGTGTATTGTTTTTTATATGATAACCTGGTAGCTTCTCATTCCATGGTGTTTATATTTTGTTCTTGCCTGAGAGTTGCTCTCCTTGCATATTCCATAATCATATATTTCTAATATTTCTTCTTTCACTATTTTTTGAAGAAGTGTTATTTTTACAAGTTTTATTTAATGGGAAGTGTACTGTCATAAACAAATTTAGAATGTTCTGAGAATCCTTATACAGGATATAATCCTGATAATAAATGATTATCACTAAAAATTTTAAAAGTCCTCATAGCTCCGTCAACTTTACTGTCCTCAGCTAAGAGTCCTCTGCAAGTAAAATCAAAAAGAGATTTGTCCCAAAGGAAATATCATGCAGTTCCTACATTATTCTTACTGTAGTATTCATGATGCTTACCATCATTTTACTCTCTATATTTTGACTTTAGTAATTAATTTTAAATGCTGACATTTGTATTATTTCTGTGTACATGCTTAATCTTGCATATGCTATAGATCACATAGGTTGGGAAGGTCTCTGAAGAAGTTTATTTTTGCATGGCTGTCAACCTTAAGATTTAACTAGCAAGCAAAAAATATCTGAATGCATCTCACCTGTGTTGCTAATTCATTAACAAATGTTGTAGGCTTCAGTCAAAACTTAAATGCTAAGTACTTACAAGATAATCAGCAGTAATTCATCCACAAAAAGTTAGTAAAACATAGAGCAGCTTCTGACATTAATTAATTTGAACAAGTCAGAAAACAAAAAAAAAGTTATCAGGTCTGCAAGAGTACAGCAGTGCCTTAACTATTTCAGGTGTTACTTGAACATTTTCTACCCTCTAGCAGAAAGTTCCTCTTGCAGAATAGGATTTAAGGCAGTGCCCTTTAGATCTATGAAATATAGCAAACTGAGTAAGAAGTTTATTTCTACTATTACATGTAAATTGGGAAGATTATTGCGTCATTATTTCTCCCATTCCAGTTTTTTATTGGTCCCTGATGGATGCTTGCGAAGTTGCTTAGTGTTTGCAGTCTGTGTTTCCTGGTTTAAAACACTCCCTGCCATTGTAGAAGGAAAGTGAAATGGCTTTTCACTGAGTGCTTCAGAGAAAAAGAAAATCATGGCTGAAATTCTGAGAGATCCTGAGAGAAAAAGAACTGCTTTCTATGTTTTATGGACAAAGTTAGCTGAAATACACATGGCAGAGAGAAGAGGTTGAAAGTTGGTTCATACCTCTTTGGTTATCAATAGCTTTTTGGCTCTTTGTTTTGTACAGTGTTTCTCAGTTTAACAGAGTAAAAATAAAACTCTCTCTGAGTCCAAACCGAAGCACCAGATCAGCATTGAAGGAGAAAAAAAGCGCGTATCCATCCACTTACAAGCCAGTTGCCCACACTAGAGTTTGTCAATTAATGTTTATTAAACCGATAAACCTTTAGCTCCCCAGAGTTTCCTGGACTTTTGATGTGGCCAGGGAGAAAGGAAAACAGAGTGCCAATAACTGAAGAAAGCAAAGATGAAACAGAGGCAGAAATGATTGAGGGCTGTAGAAGAAAACTGATTTGAAGCAGGGATGGCTTTTTCTCAAAAGAGTTTTCCTTCCTACTCCCAAAACAGCAGGCGCAGACTTTTTTCTCATTTAAACTGATTTCAAGGTTGGGGAGGAGAGCTAAGGCTTTGCCATCTTTTGAACTTCACTCACTGTGTGTGAAGAAGAGAGTTTTATAATTACATTTTTGAGAAGGAAGACCATATTAGAAGCAGGACACTTTTTCTCCACTGCATTTGTTTCTATAAAAATTGTTAAATAAGTAATGGAAGAGAACAGAGTATCAGCCTGCCTTTATCCAGCACAGCACAAGTCACACAGATGTGAAGAGACAGGATGCTGAGCTGAAGAGCTCTCTCCTTCCTTCAATTCAGACGGTAATAAAGAACAGCAGGAGATACAGCCCTACATCATTTTTTCTGTCAGAGGCAGTGGTAACTACATCTATGGAGAAAGTGGAGAGGAAGCAGGGCACTCAATTCCTAATTTCCTTCAACTCTTTGATCTAAGAGTGAGGAAAAGATCAGCTTTTCACTCAGGTCCCTGCATTTCCAAATGCTGGTGCTAACAAGCATGCGGAGAGCCCCGGGAGCGCTAGCAGCATGGGTAATTGTACGCCCTCGCGACAAAGTGCAGAGTGAACAGAAATACTTGAGAGGGAGGTGATTTCTTCTCGGTTGTGATCATCCTCTGTATGAATTCTGATTTCAGCTGATCCAGAGATAACACTGTTTTCTGAGTCTATCAGCTAGCCCCAAATCCCTTTGCTTTAAAGTCAGATTGGTTGTTGCTTTCTGTAAGCATACCCAGTGAGAGCTGGTATGGCTCAGAACCACTGCAAATGTGCCCCATGCCACTGCTAGTCACTGTTGTCAAATATATATGATGGAGCTGTCGTATACATTTTACTTTTTCCTAGCCAGAGAGTCAGTGCAAGGAAACAGTGGTGATGTACTGACTTAAACTCCTGTCTCCAGTTTAGCAGCTGTGTAACATCTGGCTTTCAGAAGCAGGAGAACATTTCTGGGTCTTCCAGACAGAGGTTTCTTATGCTCTCTCTGTATTAACAATGCCTTTTTTTCCCCTTTTTTTTTTTTTTCTTTCTTTTTTTCTTTTTTATTTTCCTGACTACAGACAGGCAAACTAAGAATGGTAGCAGGTTTTATTTCTGTGCTTTCCAGGGAGAACCTGCAGTACAAATCTCCACTCGCATCAAGGTTATAAAGCCTATGGCGTCACTCTGGGAGCGTTTGTCACTGAGCACCCACAAAAACCAGCTCTTTTTCTCCGGCCTCCAAAAAAAGACAGATTGCATTGTGTTGTCTTCCAAGGACTTCTCATTGAATTGGGGGCTAGGAGGCTCATAAAATGGAACAACTGAATTTGAAACTTGAATCTGTCGCTCAAGGTTTGACTTGAAAACAAGCTAATTTTTTTTCTCCATAGCGAAACAGTATGAAATTAAGTTGTTATCACTTAGGAAAATAAATAATTTCTTATTCCATATTTGATTATTGGCATGTCTTAGTGTTTAACCTATTCTAAACATTTTCAATAAAAAAAAATCTTTCTAACCACAGATAATACTACAAATAATTCAAGAACTAGATTACTTCTATTACTAGTATTTACCTATGTACTTAAATATGCAGCACAGGTCAAATATGTTTGATAGGGAATGTGTTGAAGAGCTAGGAAGGAATCAGAGTAGCCTTAAGTTTTGGTATTGGGATTGTCCAAGATGCAATAAACCGTGTCCTTGAAGCTTTCCTGTTGTATTGTCACATTGCTGGCATATGTCTTCCCCAGATTTCCGAGTAGAATTTACCTTACTTGTCTTTTTTCACTTCCATGTAACTATAAGAGATGAAACAATTTGTGATTATCGTGACACCATATTGCTGCAAAAAACTACCATCATGGTTTCTCCTCAACGAGGAAGAAGAAGAGTGCTACCAGTGGACATGTCAAGGAGCCTCATCAAAGCACAGCCTAAAAAGCCGGAGAAATGGATGCCCCCACCCTCTATCCTGAGTAGGAAACAACAGCAATTAATGTATGCACTTTTGTTTTTCCTGGATGCAGACCAGATCCAAAGCTGCAGGGATTTCCAGTGCCTAGCCAAACTCCCAGGACAAGGGTATTAATGAACAGAGAAAATGCCAAGGTACTTACAAAGGTACCCTGAATGGGCACGGAAAAACTGAGATCTCCACAAAGAAAAGACATTTTTGAATGCTGATCTCATTTTTCCCCCCTTTCCCTCCCATTTATGTATAGGAGATATAACATTAAAGCTTCTATTTTACTGAGAGACAAAATTGATTAATCAATCATTTAAGTACTACAAGAACCGTGCTCAGAAGGAACTAGATTGGTTTAGATTGTTATTAAGAACAGTAGCTGACATTATTCATTGGTGGACTGCCCTTCCATTTGTGCGTGAGAACTGTGGTGACAGCACTGTTCACTAAGTTCAGGATTAGGTGATGAGTAAGAGTCCATCCATCCCCGTACAGGTCTCATCCCCTGTAAAAAATCTGGCAATCATTTCTCAGTCCTCCCTTGTCAACTGGCTCGCATCATATACAAGAATGCAGAGCCTTGATTTTGAGAAGTCCTTGAAAAGCGGGACCACTGCTTTTCAGAGGCTCATCAAAAGAAAAATCATCAGAATATTTAAATATCACCTGTGCCTCTGTGCTAGTTTTCAGGACTTAACATAGCACATATCCCAAAGCATGTAACTCAAAATAGTTGCAACACATTAATTAGTACCAAGCATTGTTAGCTGAAGTTAAATGACTTTTTATTACTTCTTTGTGAGTAGTTTTTCAGCCTTTGGCTAATTTTAAAAAAAATCTCAAAAATGTTCAGTCGGAGAAGATTTTGTTGTTGTGTAAAAAGCAAACAGCTTTTCTGGCAAGAAATCTGAAAAATAGACTTTTCTAATGATCTGCCATTCTTTTCCAACAATGTGACTTAGATTGAAGTCTGCATTATGATTAGCTACTTTTAGGAAATGGCAACTAATAACTCAGTTGCAGGGACATCCTTCAGCTTGCATATTATCGCAACAAATTTTATTCATTTTCATGCATATATATGTTTCAGCAACATACCTAATTTAAAAATCAGAGTTTATGTAAGAAATGAACAGCAAGCAAAAGTCCCTTGCTGTGACTGATTGCATTAGTTACAGTATTGCTTCAGGTGTAATCAGGATTATTTGTCTTTCTGACATTACCACAATGATATGAGATACAGTATGCTGATATGCCTATCTTGGTTTATATGGTGTTATTAGTCTTTTGTTCCTTTCGGTCTCTTAATTAGTGACCGTTGTTAGAAGTCATCCATCTTTGCTCACATTTATGCAAATATTTCAAATTATTAACGACAGCATCAATAGGGTCATGTTTATCCATTTTTTTCAAGAAAGTGTTTTTCTAAAAGCCTCATTTTACCACTCGTGTTCACATGGAGCAGAAACTTATTCTGTTAATAAATCTAGCTGTTTTGAGGAGCAAAGAATTACTGCCTGTGAATTTAAATTATACATATGAGCTGTATCAATAATACATAAATGAACGCTTCCATCAATTGTACATCAATATTTTCCTAGAATACTATGGAGTGGCACACAAAATAAGCAGTGCTGACAGAACTGCCAGGATGCAGCTAAGCAGTTATAATTCTTTTTAAAAAAAAATCACAAATGCTTTTATTTGCATTGAATGAAAAAAGAATATGAGAGAAAACAGTAGAAAAAAAAATTATAAATCTATAAACTAGCTATTTTCTAAGGCAGTTTCCCTTCAGCTGTGTCTGTGTTCACTGGTGTTCCATGAAGGACGGGAAAGTGGTCAGAAGTCCCTTCCCGTCTCCTCCTGGAGAAGGAGTGGAAGGCAGTAGTGAGCAGACAGAGCTGAGCAGATCTGGGTGACTATTCCCTGGCTTGTGAACAGCAGGACAGTTCTCTGTTCTACTTCTTCCTTTCTTTCACTTGTTTCCCTTTGTAGATTTGGCAATGACCATGAGAACAGTTAACTACAATTTTGTGAAGGAAGATGTTGCACGATCAAAGCATCCACTCAGTGTAACTCAGCATACTCTAACGAGGAGTTACAGGGCGACATTTCCCAGGAGACAGCCCTTTTATGCCAATCTGGGTTCTATGGTTTCCCCAGTGGAGGTGACTCTCTGATGTATAAACCTTGTGTTTAGAAGTACGGTGAAAGCGCCTCTGTCCTTGTTGATCTTGCTAATGAGCAGGACGCTTATTTTGCTATGCTGTTATGTCAGCGTAATACTAAGGGCCTGAGTGGCTTTGCAAGACTGAAAAAAATACAAACTGTTTAATGAGCTTTGAAAATTCTTACTGTTGCCAAAACAGTACGTGGAATGACTGAGAGAAAAATAATTTGACATAATTCTACTCATTTCTGAGCTAACAGAATATTGCATTTGAACACACTTAAAATTAGCTTTGTAACAAAGCTGATTTTATAAAATCATTTGGCTTGGCTTTGAAGGGTATACTCAGATTTTTTTTTTGTCTAACTGGTGTTTTTTTTCATTTGTTTTTAAACACTTAATGAGAAGTTTATGAATTATTTTCATTACTAAGTACACACAACACCTCTTGATTAAGATAGCTGCAAGTGAACCATTCTTACAAAATGTCTTTAGCATGTCTAATTCCAGTGCTTCCCAGTAGCATGGAAACAAAAAGAAATCTAGTAGTAAATGCTAAAATAAGCCCTGTTCATAGCTGAGGAATACTTCTTCTTTTGTAGAAGAACAGGTGACACTGATGAAGCAACACTTCTAAAGTTTTCTGTGGCACTTCAGACAAAATCAGTACTGCAGAGTTTCATCTATCCTTTTGTACAAAAAAAATTCTGTAATTTAAAAAGTATATAATACCTCAGTTATCAATATTTTGATTGCTTTCAGATAAGGAATATATAAAAAAGGAAATATTAAAAGTGAGCTTTTTTCTGCTTCTGAAGCAAACATAAAGCATTAAAATAGGAATTTACCTATTTGTATGAAAAAGCTCTCTGTTGTCACATAATCAGGCAGATTAACAAATGTAATAGAGGATTGAAATAATATTACTGTTCAGATTTTTCAGAATATATTCTGTCTGTCAGGAAAGCCATCTGAAAACTGAAGTTTGCTATCTTGGGTGTAATAACAAGCATACATGTACAGAAATGTTTGAATGCTAAAAGTAAATTCACTTTATTTAGAAAAAAACTTTAAGAGTGAAATTTCAGTAGTTTGGGGACTGATTACAGTTTTAAGAATCTACAGTCTCTTCTGCAAAGACATTTCAGTACATATTTTAAATTATATAAAGTTAATGAGAATAAACAGTGGTTCAAAATTACTTGCTGATCAGTATCTGTAACCTGTAAAATATTGAGTTAATTCTTCGTGCTTAGAAATGATGGAGCTGTGTGTCTTCAGGATACATTATGAAATAATACAGGCAGATGAGTTTGTACATAAAAGTTGGCTTGGAAGTCTAGGAGATATTTTGTAAGTCTAGCAGGTGATGCTGGACCAAGGGAAGCTAAGTGCAGAGCATTCAGAATAAGGAGAAAAGTGATAAAGGTCAAGCAAAAAGAGGGAAGCAGAATTATGAAGAGCGCTGACACTGAGGTATTGCCTATTTCTTCGAGGCATTATCATCTGTAGGCACCTAGGGAATGTTAGGTGGAAAGTTTTATGTTGAGTTTCCATGCCACACTATGATATGACTTCTGCGGCTGTTGATCTGACCATCCAAGGACTTTATTTTCATCTTTCTCCTTCCACAAAGTCTCTCTCCCCCATTTTTCTCTCTCTATATTTTGCAGCTTTTTATTGTAGCGCATACACTGCAATGAATTCCTGGTGTACAACATAAGCAATTGCTGTTCATCATTTGACTGCATTCATTGGGCGTCCTGTATGAATAGAGCTGTCTCCCAGAGAATTGCATTATTAAAGATTCTGTGTTTTCAGTGGTCATATACCATTTTTTAAACATGTTTAGCATGCCTTCCTGCTTAGAGCACAAAAGAGGAGCTACTCCAGCAGAGATGAGGCAATACCTAAATGTCTCTCACTTGAGAGTGACTCTGCAGACATACTAGCCCTTTGGAACAATTCCCTTAATAGCTACAAGTGTATTTGATCATATTTGGCATAGATTTTGTTTGCCTTTAGTT
Organism: Egretta garzetta; assembly: GCF_000687185.1. Taxonomy (NCBI): domain Eukaryota; kingdom Metazoa; phylum Chordata; class Aves; order Pelecaniformes; family Ardeidae; genus Egretta; species Egretta garzetta. The sequence goes on along the minus strand of NW_009258615.1, from coordinate 4,078,917 downwards.
AGGAACAGGTTGCTGCTAAGAAAAGCAAAGGGCAGTTTGACTAAAACCTCTAATCTGCTTTTACTGAAGGTCAGTACCTTTGTCACGTTGTTTTGCTCCAAAGCTCCAGCTTGCATTTCAGATGGAAACAGCCCTTTCTGTGACCAGTATTAGCTGTCTGGGAACATGTATCATTTATCATTTTATTGGAAGCAGCTGAGGATGCTCTAAAAATAGATGTGGGAAATGATGGACAGTTCATGATTTGTTGGCATGGAATCAAGACGTGGCAGAAGGGACTGCAGGAGCCAATTGCATCCTCACTGCCGATGTTACCATGGAAGCTTTAACTCTTACACTCCCTTCCTCTCTCTTGCTCCTGTAAATTGTGCAGTACACTTTAATTGTTATGGATGAATTCTATTTCACAGTGTAAAATCTACCTGCTCACATTAACTGAAGCTGACAGAAATGACTTAGGTAGGTGTGTGTGTTCTGTAAATTCTCAAAGGAGAACTGAGGTACCCCTAACAACGTCTTTGAGGCAAAAAAGCAGTAGACATGCCAAGTTGAAATGTAAACAAATGCTCATTTGAGTAAATGTAAATATATTTACACAGTGAGAATTTAAGGAAAAGATCCCCAGTGAGGAAAATAAAAAGGAAGGAAAAAGTAAAGACAGAGAAAATAAGGAAAAGTGAAATCTCTTACTCAGTTCTCTTCAGCCAGTTTCCTTTCTGGTTTACAAATGTTCCATTTCTCACCCACCCTTCAGTTCAACCCATCCTCATAGTATCCTTATAACTCTGCACTTTTTTTCTTTTTCTGTCATTTCAATACATTTTTCTCCTTTGGCTACATACAATATTTAATTTAAATACCTCCTTGTTTAATGCAAGCATCCTACAGCTTCTTCCATGAACCACCCTTCAGTTTCTTCCACACATGAACATTGTATTCTACTTTTTCATCTTCACAGGGAGTGTGTGGAGGAAATAATGGCTTTTAAGACTTAAAATGTTGCACTTTCCTACCTGTTGATACACAGAGTGGAGGTAGTGATAGGAACCTTTTTCCTTTTTAACTTCCTACTTTCTTAACCAAGTAACAGAGAAGTCTGACAAGGGCTGTAGTGAGCTTGCTCTCTTTCCAGTCCTTTTACCCCATTAGCCTCAGATTAAAGATAAAAACAATTTTTCATATCAGCAGGTAGATATATGGCAGTATTTAGAGTGTCTCATTTCTGGGACAAACAATTTTCTTCCTTTTCTCAGTACTTAAGCCCCAAAGGAATATTCCTTTTCTCTTTGCTTCTGTTGACTGCAACCCAATTAAGAGAGGTGAAACCTTCAATCAGATTCCCTTTGTGACCTTTCTGATAGCACACAGATAAATCCATCACAGTCTCTCTCTCTCTGCCTTGGAATTTTCTTCTCCCATATTTCAGCATCTTGCTCTCTCACACACAAACACTAAAGGTTTTCAAATAAGTGCCTAGGGTGGGAAAGGCAAATCTACTTAATTTTTCATTAGCTTCAGTCTCAGAAATAAGTGTTCCACTTTGATTTGAACCTACAACATAAATACGCATTCTGTTTGAACAGCTTGGCAAGCAGTGCCATAATTTTAACTGAAGTGTGACAACCAGATCCAGCTAGAATGGTCTTGTCTTCCTCTGAGTTGAATGCATTTCCACAAGATCTATTTATTCCATGACTTAAGGGGTATGTCCTTGCCCGAATACAATTTCACAAATCTGGGATTTGTTTGGAGCTTCCAGACTTTACAGTGGCACGGATAATCTGAAAGTTTTAGCATGGATGGAAAAAGGGATACAGCAATTTGTTGGAATCTCCTCAACATCGGGCAGCTGATTTAAAGATGTGGCTTCAGTCAAGCTGACTGGATATATGGCCACCAGACATGCTCAGGTCAGTTTTTTGGCAGCTAGTCCTCTCTAGGCCCCATGTGACTGTGCTGTGGGCAATTCTGTGCAAAAATCCAAGGGGTTCTCCTTGCTATGGAAATTCCTGCACCTCTGCAAATCAAAAGCAGTGCAGGCCTGGCAGGTAGGACACATCCCAGCTCACTGGTCTCACTGTATATGTAGTAATGGGTCAGTTTTAGGGGATGGGAAAATCCAGAGCGTTTTTTATTAGTTGTATACATTTTATGGGTTTATATTATGCATTTGCCAGAAGGTGTTCCAATAGCATGTACAATTAAAATCAAAACTCATCCTAGCTATAGACTGTGCTAATTGCCTGTTTTTTCTAAGCGCTTCCAGGCTTTCCTTTTTCACATTCAACATCAGTAAAGAGCTATGAACTAAGAGGTTTGGAACATGCTGTTACTAGGAAGTCAGAAACTGTTATTAAAATGTCCGTTTTTCATTCCCAGAATATAAAAATCTAAAGTTTGTCAACTCCAGCCCTTTATCTAGGCCAACTAATGCAGTGTAAAATGAGGACAGACAGTTAATAACAATCAGTGGAATCAGCTCCTTCATTCTGGGATGTCTTCCCCTTGTTCCTCACAATGCTTGGACCAAGATTTAATATCACTTTGGGAAGAGGTTGGAATTAAAGCAGTGCTAAACTGAGATTTTGCATTCCTGATAATTTTTAGCTGCAGGATTACCAGAAGCCTCTACGTCATGTAGCATCTTATGCCATTTCAGCCAGAACATTTTTAACACATTTGATTTTAAAGAGTTTGTGAGCTTCAACAGTTGATTAAGCCATTACAGTTGAGAGTCCTAATGAAGAAACTCTTTATTTTTAAGATGACAAATTTCAAAGAATTTTGGAGGCTATTTAATCTTAACCCCATAGTCAGCTGTTATTCTATAAAGTAAAAGTCTGCTTCTGCCTTTTCCAAATTACATTTCTTTCACAGCAGGACCTGTACTCTGCCTTCTTTTTTCAGTCTTTCACAGCAGACTAACACACTTAAAGCAATTACCGAAATTGCAACAAAATTAGAATGTTGTTGTAGATACTTTAAGCTTTATTATAGCAGACAGACTGAATACCAGGATGGACAACAGGATACGCAGGTTATATTTTTGGCTCTATAACTGTGTTATGAAAAGCGGCTTCTTAGCTCTTACTTTGTTTCCCTTTCTAAAGGCGAGCCAAAAATATCCCAGCAAAACACTTTTGAGAAATACTTTGAGATTTTGGGGAAGGTGTCAAGTCCTATGTACTATTGGTTACAATATGGGAAGAGCACATATATACAGAAATGAAGCAGTTTCCAGCATACACTAAGAATACATTGGCAAAGTTGAATTCATAGTAGAAATTGAATTTTCCTTTGCATTGAATCCAACTCATAGACAAGAATATTTACCAAGTAAAGTGCTACTTGTCAATATTCCTCTCAAGGTAAAATACCAGATCTCATTATCTGCTTCAATAAACCACATTAACAATGAGGTCTATTGCTTTTCACAGTGTTATTATTGCTGTTATCCTGATCACATGAAGTGAGATTAACTATGTTCACAGGATTTTGATAAGGATGCAATAGGATGTACAAATAAGGTCTCTTCTTAAATTTAAAGTAAAGGAGCAAAGAAAAGAAACATAACTGAAGAGCTGTGACTCATTTCTCTTAAAACATGAGGTGCATGCCTATTCATGTACCTCTATTTTTAAAAATGTAATGGCACTCTAAGGCACTCCATTAGCCTGTGTTAAAGCAAGCAGAAATATAGAGCTGAATTTTGTTTGTAAACATCCTTTATTTGATATTATCTGCCACATTAAAAAAACCCCCAGCCTAAATAAGGCACTGTTTTTCAATCAAAGTTGGTTTCTTTGGTTTTTTTTTTTTTTTTTGGGGGGGGGGGGGGGAGGTTGTGATTTTTTTTAAAGAACTGAATCATACTTTAATAAGATAATTTTTTAATTTGGCTACAGGTATCCAAAATACAAGGTGTTTGTTTTCAGAGTGACTAAAGGCCTATGTTCCTTGCTTATCTGTTTCTGCAGAAAAAGGAGTTATGGCAAGCAGGCTCTCCATTAGGGTTCGTGCTGACCCATGCAGGTGCTAGCAGCTGGGCAGCAATTCCTCTCCTCATCACACAAGCTGGGCCCAGGTCTCCAAGTTAAAGATGACAGTACCTGCCAATATGAGCAGAGAATTCTGACAAGCAGCATTTTACTTGTATTTGATGCAAGTATGAATAATAATTCATTGTGAGGCAATGGAACTCTGGTAATTCTGCATGAGGGACTCGTGTACACCCATGAGCCATGGCTGGGGTAGCCCATGGGAGGAGAGGAGTCCCCTCCCTGCAGGACACAGTCCTGCCAGATTCCTGGAGTGACAGGCCACGCTTCTGGTGCTGACTTGCATACAGCTCTGTTCTCCTTGGTGTGTGTAGTGACAGTGCCCTGTCTGACAGAGAAGGCTTGAAGTCATAGCTGTCCCCCATGTAAGTTAAGACAGAAATTAATAACTAGTTAGTAAGTAGACACAACTTAAGAACCATCTGTCCCTTGCATAAGTTAATAACTAGTTGCACAGGAATATGTAGTAGTTGTAACAAGACTAACCAGTCCCCCATCTTCAGGCTCCAGCAGTACAAGAGTGCTCCACAGAGAAAAGTTCCTCTCCAAAAGCACAGCCAACATGCTGCAAGTCACAACACAGCTGGAGAGAAAAAGTACAGAATACCTCATTCTGTCTTTTCCCTTTCATTTTCAGTTAGTAAAGTCAAATGTAAGTCAGGAGGTTAAAACTGTAAGCATTAATTTCAAAAAGAGAGAAGTCTTGCTTTGCAGTTTTCAGCCGACCCTGGTCACCTTCTTTCTCATGCTGGCATGCTTGTATTAAATACTAAATATGAGCATGCCAGCATGCCATTTAGTACTCCAATACTAAATAAATACCATGTATCATTTTAAACTGGTGAAATTTTGCACCCATTTTGTCCTTTTGGACACGACCGCATATTACAAACCAATAGCAAATTAAGTCCAGTACCTTTGGGACCACTGGTTTATGTAGGTCTTGTTGCTCACAGACTGTGTTACAGATTGCATAGCAGTTTTGTTTGTTTGTTGGTTTGTTTTTTAGCTGAGCTCCTTTGGTTGGGAGAAGAGAGACATTATCTCACATATTGTTCCCCTGATCTCTGTGAAATCTCATGTTTTCCTTTCTCTGTACTCAAAATAGGATTGGGTCTACACTAAAGAAGAGGCAAAAGCAGGTCCAGATGATTCTTATCCCAATTTCTTTGGGCATTTTTCTTCTTTTCTAACAAGACATGGTCCAACCTCAGCCAAACCATTTTATTTTCTGAAAACAGATGCACTGGAAATCCATCTGTCTTTTTGGATGCTGTAACAGATGCTGTTCTGCTTTCCAGCTTCTCTTCGAATTCTGCTCATGGATGACCCAAGCTTCATTTGTACTTGATTTTCATTTAATTTATCCTGAACCTTGTAATAAAGCTCTCTAGTGTTCAGTAAACTACATGGAATTGAAATACAGCCACATAAACTGTTAACATGCAATGAGACAGTTATTTAGGGCTAAACTCTGCTGAGAGATCAACACGTTCAAGAGTAGAATAATTTCTATGTTGAATATTTGTCAGCAGCTCCCTCACTACAGAGCAGTTTCTCTGCTGGGATACTGAATTTCTCCAAAAGAGTTCATGAGGTCAGAAATACATATTTCTGATCAAAATTCCCTGAAGTGGGTCCTGGCTTAAACATATATTACAGATTAAGTGGTCTCTCCAGCCAAAACTGCCATATCAATGCTAAATTTATTTCATACGGCAGGCACTGGCTTTTCTTGAATAAATTAATGTATACAAGATATATAATTGTTTTAGCAAGTCAGGAGCTCTATGACTACCCCTAATTTCATTTGTCCTTCAATTAACACAGTGCTCAAAATTCAAAATCATTGTGCACAGACATACTCTGTGTTTGCAGGATTTCTGGCAGGACTTGCTTTTCTAGTGCAATGGACAAGCAGACTGCAAGTCTCCATGTGCTGGGGTTTTTTTTCAGTGAACACAATCATAGTACATATTCATATGAGTCAGGGATACATGCTGAGCTCCATTAAACACTGTATAGCTCATATAATTTTGCTGGCTGCAGATGATCTGAATCTGAGGGGCCAAATGACCTTAAAGAAACAGTGGTGTTCAGTGGTTTGCAAATGAAATAGAAAACATGTTCCTGCTGGAGTTTCAGTTCAGTCATGTCCCACTTAAATAGAAAGCTTAGATGCTTTGCTTCATTTTAGTAACATTTATCATTTAGATTATGATACACCTGGGATGATTTTCTGAATGTATACAACAACATGGTCAATGCCTAGGGAAGCTTTTAACCAAAATGAGGAAAAATAGAGGAAAGAGTACAATGTAAAAGCAAAGTAGTCAGTAGTCAGCTTTAATGAGAGTTATGTATTCCACAGCTGTGACATAATTTAGAATTTATTCTGAATTATTCTGAAATGGCTATCTTTGTATGTTAGGAAAAATGAATTGCCCCCCAATTTCTTTTTCCTTTTTTGAAAAACTGATTTAAAAATAGCCAGAACATTTTAGATATTCAGTTTTCTGACTAAAAAAGAAATGCACCAGAGCATCATAAGTAGCATGCATATGAAAGAACATATGAAAAGTAAGTGACTGCTTCAAAGCTTAGTTTGATTTTTTTTAGACCCGATCTGCTTCTGTGAGGGACAGATTTACAGAGATGTATGAATAAGACAAGAATAAATGGGCTCAAAGAGCAGCAAAAGAGACTGGGGTAAACACTGGGTTGGGGTCAGGATCAACTTCTAGAGAGTGATGAAGTACTAGAGTTCTTGGGGGGGGGGCTCTAATTCTTTTTATGTTTTTTAAAATGTCTGTCAGTAAAGTACAACGTAAGACACTGGACTAGGTGGATTCCTGAGAACCCTTAAAATTCGACAGCTTTGTAATTCTGAGTCTGTGGAATTATTTGAAAAATATTTTAGTCAATGCTTCTCTCAGAATTGTTTTTTCCAGCTATATTTTAAGTCTTCTTTCCCAAAGCAATATTTTTGTTTTGTTATTGTTGTCTTGCATTGGCCATGTTTTCCAAGGGTTCATTCAACTTAGAGTGATCCCATTTTTGAAACTTGAAGTGTAAGGTCCATATGTATTTAACTGTCAGCAGAGCTAGGGGCATCTCTGATGGTGATCACTAAAATATTTCTCTGGTTTCAGGTAATTATTATATCAAATTTTTAACTTGACACTTTATTACTTTTGCAAAAATATGAAGTAGGACAGGGAATAGGACAGATTTCAAAACTTCATGCACAGAACAAGTTTCACTGATGTAAGACATCAGAATGAGGAATGACTCCCTGCAAATTGTGCAGTTTTTCAAAATGTCTCTGAATTTATTCTGGATCATTGAAAATTGTCCCCATATGAAAGGAAAAAAAAACCCAACCAGACAGTCTACTAACCTTCCCTGCCTGCAGAACTTTGATTACAGGAACATCTCAAAAGCTCTCACACCTAGTTAAGTATCAGGTTGTAATATGCCAAATGTTTGGTTCTTCTACTGTCCAGTTTATTTAATGTTTTTTTTTTTTTAAATGAGAAGCTGTGAAATCCCTAATCTTCATGACTTTTCAAAGCCACTATTACTAAGGAACTAGTAAGCACATTATTTAACATTGAGAAGAAGGATCAGCATTATTCTGTCATCACAAACTTAATATTGTTAGAGCTGGCGCATATTTAGCTTAGGAGCATATCACTATACTTGTAGACTCCACAGACTTTTGTACCTATGATTCACAGCTTACCAGTTATAGGGACTATAGCATAGTTTTAAAAGTCATTCTGGTTACTCTCTGAATATTGCATCAAATAGTTCTTTGGTATTTTCCCTACCTTTATCAGAAAAAGTCACTCCACTATTTTTACAGAGGCTAACAGTTGGGTTTAATCTATTATTAAGCAAAAAAAAGCTATATCTTGGGCTTTCTTTTGTAGTATTTTATCCTAGATAAAGATCCTAGACTCTGCTTGCTAGAGTCTTACTTAGCTAACATGTTGTAAGACCACCTAGCAGGGATACAATGTAAATGGATCTGTGAAAAAACATGATAGAAGTTCAGTTCTTCTTGTATTCAAAATGAGCATATTATATTTCCATGTATGTTTTTTGAAATTATGGAGAAACTCCCTATGTAGAAATGACAGAACTAAGATCATGGTGGAAAGCCACAGCAAAGATGATGTTTGTTAGGGTGTCATTGGTAATGTGTTGAAGGTGGTCCATGCAGTCATAGTTGAGCATAGTTGAGAATCCTAATATTGAATGGGTATCCACATCACATGTGGTTCATACCAGTATGTTATGCACTGAAGAGTGAATGTATGTTCCTGTATTTTGGTAAATTCAAAGAGGAAGCTTTGTCTTACTGTACCAGCATTTCTGATCCATCCATTGCTTGGCAGTGTAGAAAAGATTAAACTGATACTTCACTTTGACACTCAGATAGCAAATAGGAAGAGATAGTTAATGTGTGAAATGGATACAGAACTGGTCTGAGATCATTGTCACCTGACACGCAACTAAATTGTCAAAATACAATAATCTGTGGCTCAACTGCAAGGTAGTCTCTACTGCAATAACAGTTCAGAGTAGAACCTGGAAAAAGCAGAGGCAAACTTTCTCCATGTAATTTGACGTTCATATTTCAAGTGATTAGTGCCAGGGACAAAGGAGAACAATGAGAACCGCATTCAAAAGAGGAATCTACAGAATGACGCATGCTGTTAGTGATTGGCAATGTCAGCAGGAAATACTGCAAAGAAACAAAACAGCCAGAGAAGATGAAGAAAAATTATACTGAAAAGTGCTGCAAGCAATGAGATGAAAATACTGCTTCAGAAATAAAGTCCCACAAAACTCTGCCAGCATGGAAATAGTCAAGCCCACAGGCCATGGCAGGCAGATTGCAAAACAGGCATCAAAAAGTCACAGCTTTAGGTTTGTAGGGTTTCTAGAGGTATAACCATGGGAAAAATCCTGAGCCTGGTTCTATTGCTGGGAGGTGGAAGACAGGCAATGGGATACTGTGGGGATCCTATGTAGGGTTTGGATGGATGTGTAGCACAGCTCAGCTCTGCAGGATCCTTGCATTGAGGAAACAGTGGAGCCTATGTTGTGGAGACGATTGATATTGGGATATTGGGAAACAGAAGCAAACTCATCTGGCCGTCGTCCTATAGGCTGCCTTCCTCATAGGCAGCAAGACTGAAAAGAAGTGGTGGACTCTGCTCCAGCCATCAGTACCTCTGTGTTACATTTCTGTGGAAGAGCTCTCTACTGGCAATGACCTTGGCTCCTGTGGGCTCCCTCTGCCAGACTTTGCTGTTTGCTTTGAATATGGAGCTCAAGTTTTCTCCTCTGATGCAAAACACTGCAAATGCATCAGAGGGATATTCCTCAGAGGGAAGAGAACTCAAAGAATGGCTGAAGTTACAAAGGAGGAATTTTGCATTTGAAGCATATTGATAATGCTAAAGAAGAATGTAAGATGTGAATCACTGCTACCTCCAGCCGCTCCCATGTTGTGTATATAGGTATGTGTATATTTAATGTCACAGTTCTCCTGTCCTCTGATAAGGCTATATTCATGGCTTAATGTAAATTACATTCTAAAATTAATTTCTAGGTAGCAGTCTTAGGATGCCAGTTGAACCCTATCTGGTTCCCAGCTTAGGGAAAAGGAAGTGTTTCAGAATCTCTTTTCCTTCTTCAATACTGCTCTTTCTTTAGCTCTGTTCAGTTTTAGGTTTTACTGTTTTCACAGGTGATTTCAAAATATTGGTCTGGAACTCTTTAAATTACTTTCTTTTTACCCTATCTAGCACAATTTCAGCCTTAGTACTTTTCCAGACAGAAAGCACAGACACAATCTACTTGCTTCAAATATATTTTTAAGTCCTCCCATGTGAAGGGAAGCATTCACTTTTTTTTGTTTGTTTTACTCTGCAGAATATTTTGATCACCTGACAGCCTGTGGAAATTAATCCTTTCTCTTTCATGTAAAGTGACAGACAGCTGGGTGTTGTGGTTTAACCCCAGTCGGCAACTCAGCACCACGCAGCCGCTCGCTCACTCCCCCACGGTGGGATGGGGGAGAGGGAGACAATAGGAAGAGTAAAAGTGAGAAAACTCGTGGGTTGAGATAAAGACAGTTTAATAGGTAAAGCAAAAGCCACATGCGCAAGCAAAGCAAAACAAGGAATTCATTCACTGCTTCCCATCGGCAGGCAGGTGCTCAGCCATCCCCAGGAAAGCAGGGCTCCATCAGGCCTAACAGTAATGTAAGTAATGTAATGTTGGGAAGACAAATGCCATGACTCTGAATGTCCTCCCTGTTCCTTCTTCTTCCCCCAGCTTTGTATGATGAGCATGACGTCCTATGGTCTGGAATAGCCCTTGGGCCAGTTGGGGTCAGCTGTCCTGGCTGTGCCCCCTCCCAGCTTCTTGTGCCCCTGGCAGAGCAGGGGAAGCTGAAAAGTCCTTGACTGGTGCAAGCCCTGCTTAGCAACAACTAAACATCAGTGTGTTACCAACATTCTTCTCATCCTAAATCCAAACCACAGCGATATGCCAGCTACCAGGAAGAGAATTAACTCTATCTCAGCTGAAACCAGGACACTGGGTGAAAGAGTTTTACTGGGCCATCATGCACCGCATGCATCCTCAGATGTCTGTCCTTACAGTGCTCTACCTTGCTACTTGGATAGGCTCTTTCATGTTTTCAACAAATGATAAGAAAATATGGGCTCTCTTGCATACTGTAATGCTAGCAGTGCTGATAATGGTAGCAAAAAGTCTCATAGAAAAAGCCTGATCTTTCCTTGTTTCATTACAGTCTGTGCTTTAAACAGGGCAGACCTTGGCCATTCAGAGCCCTGAAATGACCATATCTATCTGTGCCTGCTGTCTTCTTTTATCGGTTTCCTTTTTAACTACCGTAACTCTGGTTTAGTGTTTTCATTCCTTCTTCTTTTTAATACCTGAGGAACAGAAACATTCTCACAATCATCTACCCCCTAACTCTACCTTCTCATGTAAATTGTACAAAACAGAGCTATGGTTACCTATCAGTCTAGTTTCTCCACAATGAAGTAACAAATTTGCACAGATCCTAGTGTCATTTTCATGGCGGGAGAGAATATGGGGATTTAAAGTCAGCCAAAAATCTGATGAGGTATTCAGAGAAAGCAATAGGAAACACAAAATAAAGAAATACCTTACTGTAGCAAGGCTTTTCAAGCATCCCACCTGTTTTTTGTTTGTTTCGACAAGTGAGGCTCATTAAATGTCATATTTCATATTGTTTTACATTTCTGAACTCCCTGGAACATTCAGAGCTCTCTTCATCATATATTGCCAGTGAATATAAAAGCAAAGCAAATATTATCTGGCCTCTCATAGAAATTCTTATAAGATTAAAATGAAAGAGCAACAGTCTTTTGACACTTTTAAAGATTACTATGTAAACAAATTTCAGTGTCTTGTTTGTTCTTTGTGTCTCCACTGGGTCTGTCTTTGGTCCTGAAATTTCTATGCCATTTTGGAAGGTTACCAACTCACACAGAAACATGTTCACCTTCCAGACCCAAGTGGAGAAGGTATAAGTCAAGACCTAATCTTTCCAGTGCTGCAAATCTGCATTTACATAAAAGCAGCTTTCAAAAAGCATAGAGTGATGAGGACTAAAGAAGCAATAGAATTACTAATCTGTTGGAAAAAAAGTCATTTTTTTGGTATGCAAATGACCACTTTATAAAAAAAAATATTCACCAGGCACCAAAGAGTGTAATAATAGAGGATGGAAGTGGTAATACAGGTGTATACATTGCATAAAGACAGGAGAGGGAGAGAGAATTTAGATGATAATAATTTCCTGCCTATTAATTTAAGAGTAGCTCTGCTCAGTTTAGCGATGTTGCAAGTCAAGTCTTGGTGCTCAATGCACAGAAATCTTCTGTTCATTTAAATAGAAAATGTCACTACTTTATGTCTCTCTGGACTGTTGCACTGATGTTCTTCAAACCTATGCCATGAAGACCACGTATGCAGCTGAACTAGTTGGGACTGCCTGCTGAGATTGCTAACACAAGTGTTTGTTTCTATACAGTTGTTGACATAAAAGGGCCATCTGTCCTTGTCAGCTGGTTTAAAACAACCCTTAAAGATTGAGTATCAATGAGATAAACATTACTATTGAACATATGGTTGGTATAAGTTATTTGTAAGGTGTTTTTTCATCATGAGAAAAACGGTACAATCCCCCTCGATTTTTCAGGCACCCTAACCTCACCTTCAGTGAGTTTCTGTAATAAGACAGCTTAGCATCACCCTCCTAACAAAACAAAACTAGCAAAACTAAGACTCTGATGTTTGAACCTACAAGAAGCTTTGCTTAGACACGTGGATTTGTTTGTATCAGGTTCATTCATGGTAGAGGTCTGCAGAAAAAAATTAAGAGACAATGTCAAGTTGCTAGGAAAAAAACTTGTCGGGCTCCTTCACAGTGCTCCAAGTAGGTTAACTGGGCAGAGTTGGAAACTGAGTATAGCTGTCAGCTTGCTTTATTTCCTTTAGGTATGTTGGTATAACCAGTCTGAAAGGAAGACATGGAACTTGGCACTCTTTTGTTCTATCATTTGTCCTAATAAAAACTTCTGGGCAGAGTAGAAGCCCACCCTTTAGACTAGAAACCCACCCTAACAGCATGCTAGTGCTTAAGTTAGGCTGTAAGGTTCAGTAGACATTGGTTTCAGATTCCCAAGCTTTTTGGTTCTGTTTTGTGGTTGGTTGGGGGTTTTTTTAAGCAGAACTATGAGAGATGCTGTCTTGCTCTAATCTCTCAAGCTGTTTTCAATAGGCACATGAGCCAGGCTTTCCTGTGACTTTTTCCTGATGATTGGCATAACGGTCTCTTGTTGTCTGCAGTGAGCTACTAATGAACCAACAAGGGATTAGGAGGAAAAGTCTGGCAAGCATCCACATGCTGCATCAGCTGAACTGGAGGAACTCTTCTGTCAGTCTCTTATTTTGAGGCTGTAGATAAGTTTCCTAATCATATTTATGATAAAGTTAACTTAATAAAATATTCACAGCTGAAGTCCATGGGAAACTTGACAGTTTTCCAACCCTATGCAGCAAAAAATGTAGCAAAAAGCGGAGTGCATTTCTACTTATGTTATTTCTAATTGTTAATGATGTGTCTTCCTCCTTTGCTATCTGGATGAAAATATTACCATGTTGTGTCATAAAACTCTCATTCTGTCCATAGCTATGCGTTCAAAAATGTCAGCATCCACATGTTGCATATCACAGAAACTTTGTAGCATAGGGAGAGCAGATGCAGTAATCTTTCAGAATTTTAAGGGGCTGTATTAGAGCCAGCAACATTTCTTATTAATGAAGTCTAACTTACGAATAAGTAGAGCTAACATTATTTCTTGAGTGGGTTAACAGCTCAATATTCTCTAAAAGCCTACAGTCACCAGTTGTGGCAGTACTGTGTTAGGACTGGCCTTGAAGGTGATGGCAAATATTTCATATATGATGAAGTGGATTCATTAGAAATGTAGAGGGAGGGCTGAGATAGTTGGAGTGATAAGCCAGAATGATGATCTTTGCAGCAGTATCCTGAGTGGATAAAGAGAGGAGAAAGACAGCACTTGACAAGGACAGAAAAGATAAGGTCATAATAGTTGAGGAGCAAACCCATGGAAGTCTAAAATAAAGTTTTAGTTGTCTGACAGGTAAAAAACATTGAATCTTAGAGCTGTTGCACTCAACGCATTAGATATGCTCTGGATTTGAGAGCATAAAGGGAGAAATAAATAAGAGGTGATACCCAGGGTAAAGGGCTGCAGGACTGACATGGCTAGGAAAGTTTTAGTGAAACTACTTGTGTCCCAAGCATTAGCTCACACATTTACACTTGGCAGAATAACACAGTCTCTTGAACAACACTGACTGAATGGAGGTGTGGGTCATGTTGTACTGACAGGCCTGGTGAGGCATAGTGAGATAAGCTGCTGGAGACCAGGTACCACCTGTGGCATCCCACAGCTGTGTGAGGCATTGAACATGAACTGTTTGAAGGCATGTGTCATTCAGAGCAAATTAAAGCAAATATCATAAAACGCCATCCCTTGACACACTCCGACTATCTCAAAATTTGAAATGAAGCTTCCTGCATTAGTTCATCATTGCTGAAGATGCACAGGAGTTTTACAAATGACAGTTAATAATTCTCTTGAAATTCTATGTGATGGGATTTACTCTGTAGTTCGGAAAATGACCAATGTGTTCCCTCAAGTGAAAACACTTGAAAAATCATAGTTTCTTAGGAGAAAAATCCTTGCTAATAAACAGGTAGCACAAACAAATCATGAGAACAGTGAGCTTCATCTCTGGAATTACAACAGCCAAGTATTTTTCAGCTTCAGTTTCCGCAGAGAGTTTTAAAATATAGTTGTCTGACATTTTTAAGACATTGAACTTTTTTGACGATTATTTCTTTTTAATGAGGTTTAAGGGCCTCCAGTAAAGATGGAGTTCTTGGAATGGTGTTTTTCCATGTAATTAGAAAATTTCTGTCATCTAATGACATATAGTTCATGGTCATAGTTCATATGATACCTGCATCAATTTCCAGAAATATATGCTACCAGATTCAGGGAGCCATATTTTCACTGTGTGGAAAGGGATAAACTTGAAATATAATTCCATTTTAAGGGCTCCAGAATACCCACATACTATTCCAAAGACTATTTACAGTAACTGATTTATTGACAGATTTTGTGCTGCTTCTGACATTTATAGCAACCCAAAACTTCTGAAGAGCAATGTTATGATATTATCCAGATCTTTCAGATGTACTTTTCAACTGGGACTATGTCTCAGTTGGCTGGTGAGGGTGTTTTATGTCAGAGTCTTTGAAAAGCCTGCTTATGAATATTGTAGTACATAACTTTTTCTATTTTGATCAGTTTTGTACAAGGACAGGATATATGCATTGCCATCTAAATATGCGCCAAGTGTGAAGAGACAGAACTTCTTCTTCATTACTACATCTTGCTCCCCTTCCATGACTAGAGACAACTTAGGTAAGATACAACCTCCATGCCAGCCCATAAAATCATTGCTGCCTGCTGACATGGGGCTGAAATGTCAGTTTAGGGAGTCATCATGCATATCAGTAGTATGGCTTTTTGGGTGGGACTAGGAAGCAGTCGTCTTCTGACATGACTTAAGCATCATCATGTCTGAACTGTGGCAAATCCTTCAGTTGTGACAAGTGAAAAGCATTGGACACAGTTCGGGATGTAAACTTAGATTAAAGTTGCGAAAAGGTAGAAGTAAGGCACTGTGATGTCAGATTGCTGTGCTCTTTTTTTTCCCCAGTGCTTAATCTGGGAAAGATCCTATGGAAGTCAGGCCATGTTGGCTCAGTGCCCAGAGGGAAGTTGCAAGGTGTGGGCCATTATAAGATTTAACATTGGTAATGGCTGAATGCATCATAGCATTTTGTATCTTTTCTTTGGATTCATTAAATTTTTACTAAGAAAGAGAGTTAAATTAAAATGGAAAGAAAAATTTGTAGCTTTTTTCTGGTTTTGCTCAGTGATTTCATGAGCTAGAAGACTTACTAGGTTTTATATATTTTTTTTCAATTTACATTTATGTTTTATTTTATTCTCTTAATTTCTTATGCTAGTACTAAATTTAAGAGAGAGAAAAAGGGACACTAAAGTATAATAGCAGATAGCTGCTGAGATAATGAAGTATTTGCACTTATGATACATCAAGATTTTCTGGCCCATTTTCTCCTGGTTTAGAAAGAGTGGTTTACCCTCTTTTAAGATTAAAAAATATAAATTTGTTTTAAATAGCTACACAGAATAAATATTTTAATGATTTTATTAGATGTTGCAATATTTATTCAAAGCTGTTCTTATTAAAGGTTGGAAAAAACTATTATTTATCTTTGTAATAAGTTACAGGGACATCACTTCTAAAGCAGTCATTAGGTTGCTGTGGCTTTACAGCACGATTTTTACCCTCATCATAGGCATACTTGAAAATATTATTTTGGTTGTTCTCAGTCAAAATCAAGAAACTGTAGCTTCTGTTAGAGGTTCTGTTCTCAGACTTTATGTATGACATGGGAATCCTACTGGTGCTGTTCCATTTCAGCCTTCTCTTGCTGTGCGTAGACGCCCTCTTTTGCACCCAGCTCTACCACTAACTGCCCCCCTGCCAATGACAGCCTTCTCCAAAATCTGTTAGTGCAGCAGTGCATGTGTGCATTTATGCAAAGCTGTCAAGGTTAGCTCAGGCCACTAATCTGAACTTCTTAACCAAATCCAGGTGCTTTTGACTGATGCAGGCCAGGCTTCCATAAACTCTTTCACTAGGTGGTAAGGAATATCAGCGGATAGTAATCATCCTCATGGAAGCCATGATGAAAACCTGAGAGTGGCTTAATAGCATCCAGATGAATATGAGTGCATAAGAAAAGAAAATGTAAGAAAGAAATATAACCATTGCTGGGACTCCATCAGTAGACCCACTCATCACTTTGTCTGTCTAAATTGATTGGGTCTTTCTTTAACATTAACTTTTCATGATCTATAGCATTAGGCAATAGCAGTGAGATTAATGGTATCAAGGATCTTAGTCATAGTAATGTAAATAGAGTCACTGTATTGTTGTTTAGAGCTCCATTACAGGATGAGAAGTGACCATTTAGATATGCTCATAGCTCGAAATATAACCACTGACTTCAATTTCATATATTTACTCTCATGCTAAAAAGTAAGAACCTGTGAAATGCTTTCATGAAAAGGAGACAGCATCTATAACACTTTCTAGGCTGAAACCTTTTATTTGCAGTTATACATAAGAAAAACACAATAATGTGCTGTTGTGTAAAAAGCACCTGTATGGCATGGTAATTTATGCATCAATATCTTTCCTCCCATTTCTATTTCTTCCATTCCTACTTATCTTGTAGACCTTTTCCAAATTTAATTCCACAGTATATTAAGGCTTGGGTAGTTACACAAAAGAGAAAATAGGGTTTCAGTATTTGCAAGTATGTCAGCTACATTCTTCCTGTCATGTTTTGATAAAAATGTATGGGTAAAATAAGATCACTTTCTTTTTTTTTATTGGAAGGCAAAGAAGAAACCAACAGGCCACTTCACGGGTTTTGGCGAGGTTCTTGGAGAGAGAAATAATTATGTCATGAAGATTGTAACCCTAGTTGTCAAAAGAGTCAACTCCATTTTTAGGCAAGTAGGAATGTGAGGATCAGAGCTAGCCTTGTGCAATTTTGCGTTCCTGCAGGGGAAGTATCTCTGGTAAGGTTTTATAAAGTTTTGATAAAAAGCAATGACCTAATGAGGGAAGGTATATTTAACCACATATTAGATTACCTGTGTGTGTATCAAAAGGAGAAAAAAAAAAAAAGGAGATTCTTATGGCTGGTTCACAGTGCCTGAGAAACCTGAGTTTAGTCACAGCTTTCTTGCAAAGACCTAGCCTTCCCTGGAGGTTCTTACTCTTACTGTGCTCTGGCATCCTTCTGTAAAACTGGAGTGATACTGATTCCTTCCTTTCTTCCACACTTTCTCTGCTGTGGCTTGGAAGAAGAGTCAGAATTAGACATAGGTGCAGTAGACCTACACCTCTGGGAAAAACTGTTTCCTTTGCCTGTATTGAGGAGGCAGATCCCAGGAGCAGATCCCCATCTGCAATTTGCCTAGTCACTGACCGTGACCATGGGGTCCGGGTCTGAGGGGCAATGGCAGCTGCCACCTTTGCAGCACCGCCACCACAAGCTCTGCCTTCCAGTTTTCTGCTCTCAGCTCTCATCAGGTGCGACTGTCGCAAAAGTAGTAAATATTGAGTCTTTTTTTTAAAAGAGTGCTTTCATTTTAACATTTTCAGCAGTCCAGTATTAATGAAAGCTATTAATGAAAATGAATGTCAGCTCGCGTGGCAATGCTGCATGTACCCAAACACAACTTGTATCAGCCTTTGGGTAAAGGCAGAGACTGCAGAGGTTACGTTGCTGGTGGTGATAAATTAGCCCATTTTAGTCCCACATTGAAGGAGAGCTGGACCTACTGTCTTTAAAGCTGTTGATAAGCTTAGAGGGGAAAGATATTTAGCCATGTTTGGAACAAGATTAAATGAGAGAAAGACAACAACTGCAGGGAGGAAATTTTCAGAAAAAAAGGGCAAAGATACCCAAGGAAAAGCACCCTGTGGAAATGAAACGAATACGTTATTTAGGATGGAGTATTAAACCTTAGGTTTTCTTACAGAAGAAGTCTAAGCAGCTTCAGGGAGTCCAATCCCAAGCAAAAAAGCACAGAGTAGTGACATTGTGAACATTATGCTGTATGGATTTATCTGTCCACTGTAGAAAAAAAGGTACCTATATTATATCGCCTATATAGGAACCTATATTACTCCCTTACTCCCACTTCATTCCACTGTTTTCAGTGATGCTAGCACCCGTCATAATGCAAGTATACCTGGGGGACTTGCTGCCAGTTCTCACATGGCACAATGATATTTTTTGAGTCTTACCCAAGGGAAGAAAGAAACCCAAGCCCTTGGCAGTAACTGATGCCAACCGTGTGGGGGACAGTACACTACCAGGCAGGATTAAATTTGTTGCAGTTGTTCCCCTGCTCATTTTTGCTGCAATAGAGGTGCTGGTTTTCTAATGTAAATTCCTTCTCAGATGCTAAATTATTGAGGGATTTAAAGAGTAAACCCTTAACCATGAATAGCGTTGTGTGCCGCACGTGACAACGCCAGTGTTGCGAACTTGTAGAGAGGCCAGTGGCTGCTCCTGGTGCGAGCCACCCGTTCAGTCCTCTGGTGTGTATCGGTGTATTTCACCGCTAATATTTGCCACGGGAAATACTTTGTTTAGCAAACATTACTGAAGTGAGAATCCATCAAAACCAACGAGCTTGCTTTTCCTTCTCTTTCTCAACTCTTCTCAGTTCCTTTTTTTGCAAATAAGCCCATGTAGTAAGCCCGAAAGAGTTTGAGACAGCGTATTTGGGGTTTCGTTTTAGTTGAAAAAAAAAAAAAAAAGAAAAGACAAAGAAAAGACTGGTAATTCACCGCAGGTCCGGCATGCTGGGTGCCGCTTGCCAGGTGCAACAGCCCCTACCTCCCAGTGCCGAGGCAGGATT